>NC_132929.1:55385766-55685766 GCF_047675955.1 Chlorocebus sabaeus | reverse complement strand
GATTCTGGTCTTGTGCCTTCTCTCTTTTTTTCCTTAATCAGCTTTTCTTTGCGGGTGGAGAGTATATTAGTAATCTCTTGTAGCATAAAAAATCTACCCTAAAACTCTGTGGCTTAAAACAATAACTTGTACGGCTTCTATGTGAGGGAATAGATTCTAGAAATGGATTAGCTAGGTGGTTCTGGCTTAGGGTCTCATAAGGTTGCAGTCAAGATGTCATCTGAGGCTACATTCAAGTGAAGTCTTAACTCAGGCTAAAGGATCTACTTCCCAAGTAGCTCACTCACATACCTGGCAAGTTACTGAAGTTTCTTGCCAATTGCTAGAGACCTTTTTTCTTTACCAGGTGAACCTCTCTATAGGATTGCTTGAGTGTCTTCACAACAGGGCAGCTGGCTTCCCCCTACAAGGGATCCTGGGAAGTTGGGCAAATAGCCGTTTGTTTTTCTGGTAGATTCTTATGAACTGGGTTCTTTATGAGGGTTCAAATATCTGCATTAATATGCATTTCCTCTCCCTCCCTGCTTATCTGGTCCCAACTCTAGGGTTGCCACATCCACAGTTGCCTCTGAAAGGCAAATGCACACAGGGATATGCAAGGAGAGCTCCTCCAGAGGGTTTGAAGCCAGGTGTGAATGTCATTGGCCAGAAGAAGTGGTCCCTGGCAATGCTGGTCTCAGAATGCCACCTGCTGTGTGACTTCTCAGAGGGGAGACTGGTTTCTCCAAGTCAGGCTCTGACTAAGCGAGGCCTCAGTGACAAAGGCCGCCACTTATTATGTACCAATACTGTACCAGACACAGGCTCACCTCCTGCATTCTCACCAGAACATGTGAAAAGAAGTGAGCATCCTAGCCCCCATTTGTAGATGAGAAAAGTGAGGCTGGAAGACGTCAAGGAGCATGTCTAAGGTCACATGGCTGATCAGTGACAAAGTCTAGACTTCAATGCAGGTCTGGGTGAGGCACCACCTGTTACAGGTACAGATGAAGAAGATGGACAGAGATCAGCACATGCTTTGCCTCACCCTGGTGCCTGAGCCCTGACAGAGCAAGACAGCATCCATGGCCTTAGAACTTCCCCCACAGGATCCAGGGTGAGGGTCTTAGGAGAGAAAAGGGCACTGCCTTCCCAAGTCCGCTGTCTACTACCCCACAACAGGTCCCTGGGCGCCCAGGAGAAAGCCAGGTCTAGGCAGGGAAGCATTAGGCCAATGGATGACTCTTGGCCATTGGCAGACCCTTGTTTAGGGATATAATTGTTCTTCGAGGGAACACCAGCCATCCCAGGTGTTACAGACTGAACTGTGTCCCCCTCCCAAAAGATACTGCGACCCTCAACTCCCCTACCTGTGAAGGTCACCTTCTTGGAAGTAGTGTCTTTGAAGATGATCAAGTTAAGATGAGGTCATTAGAGTGGGCCCAAATCCAATATGGCCGTGTCCTTTTATAAAAAGGAGAAATTTAGACACAGGGTTAGATACATATAGGGAGACACCCACACACAGGGAGACCGCCATGGGAAGATGGAGGCTGAGATCATGCTGATGCAACCATAAGCCAAGGAATGCTGAAGATTGCTGGTAAGCTACTAGAAGTTAGAAGCGAGGGGTGGAACAGAGCCTTGATCTCAGTCTCAGAGGAAACCAATCTGTTAACACCTTGGTTTCAGATTTCTAGCCTCTCGAATGGTGAGGCAATAAATATCTGTGGTTTAGACCACCCAGATTGGAGCACTTTGTTATGGTAGCCCCAGGAAACTAACAGAGTCGTGGGATGTGTGCCTTCCTCTCAGCCCTTCAGCTGGATCTGACCGAGAGACCCCAGTAGCCCTGGTGCCACTGCCTGACTTGAAGGGACCCAGCATTGCTGTGCGGTGCCAAGGGAGGCCAGAAAGACATGACCATGCCCCAGGACTGGGTCCTTGCTGTGTTAAGAAGGCACAGTGACTCATCTTCCAGAGGGGTCCTGTCCTGAAATGCCCCCACTGGTGACAAAGAGCCAGATCAAAATCCAATTGCACTACCAAGTCTGCTGCAGGAGAGAATGATGTTTGTGTCCTGTGCTGCTCCAGTGACAATTAGCGTCAGAAGATTAGGTTTATAACGGCCCATTCATTTTCTCCACTCATCACTGGTGTCTGGTGGAGAATCGGAATTTTTAATCCCCCATGCTCTAAGTGAATGCATATTGAACTGTTTTGACAGCTTGGAAATTTTGTTGCAGATCCTTGATGACTTCCCATGTCAGGATCAATTTGCAGCCTTGTTTGTTCAGCTGATTAGGTCCCATCCAATTTTCTTGAGCTAAAATTTCAGAGGATCTGACATCATACATCTGTGCCATGGAGGGGTGGAAGATGGGAATGGTCCCTGCAAGACTAGGGTTGAGGTCTGACATCCAGAACCATTGAACCTGCTGTGAGTCCTCTTATTTTTGCTCAAGGAACAAACAATAAGCTCTCTACTAAAAAAAAAAACAAAAAAATACACATGTCAATATTAACCATAATGAGAAATCTCTAAAAATGCAGCCTTTGCTCAGAGATTGTTTGAAAAGTCAGTGAGAACATATATACAGCTTCTAGCTTGGCTGCATGTAGGTAAAGGATAAAGGATAAAAGAACTTAGGATGGTCTCACTGGTTCCATATAGTTCCCAGCCCTACAGTTCCCTATCTATAAGACCTTGGGCCAGTTACTTATACTTCCTAAATTTCCACATCACTAACAGGGAAATAATAGTAATAGAAACCTGATAGAGCTGCTGTGAAGATGAAATAAAATATTGCATAGACATAGAGAAGTTATTTGATTGGCTGGGTGCGGTGGCTTACACCTGTAATCCCAGCACTTTGGGAGGTCGAGGCATGCAGATCACGAGGTCAGGAGTTTGAGACCAGACTGACCAACGTGGCAAAACCCCATCTCTACTAAAAATACAAAAATTAGCCCGGCGTGGTGGTGGGCGCCTGTAATCCTGGCTACTCAGGAGGCTGAGGCAGGAGAATCGCTTGAACCCAGGAGGCAGAGGTTGCAGTGAGCTGAGATTGTGCCACTGTACTCCAGCCTGGGTGACAGAGTGAGACTCCATCTCAACAAAAAAAAAAAAAAAAAAAAAGAAAAGAAAGTTATTTGATCAGTGTCTGGAGTGTAGTAAGCATGAAATGAATGTGAACTTTGTGGCAAAATTCCTCATGCCAAAAAAAAAAAAAAAAAAAAAAAAAAATCCTTTTCCTCTTTCACCTTCTTTCTTCATGTCCTTCCTTCATCTTCTATGTTCTCTGTCCTCTGTCAGAGAAAGTCTATGGATACTGTCTAATATAAATACAACATGAGTCACATATGGAATTCTAATTTTTCTACCAGCTATATTTTAAAAAGTGAAAAGAAGCACGTAAAGTTAATTTTGGTAATATGCTTTATGTAAAGTAATATACAGAACCATATGATTGTTTCAACATGTCACTGACATAAACATTATTAACGGAATAGTTACCTTCTATTTTTCCTACTCATTCTTCAAACTCTGGTGTGTGTGTTACACTTACAGCATACCTCATTTCAGCCTGGCCACATCTGAAGTGCCCAATTAGCCACATGAGGCCGTTGCTAGGATGCTGGTTAGCACCACTCTAGACCCCCTGGAGCTTGTGATTTCCCCAGAAATTTCCCACTTGCCACACATTGTTCCCCAGCCTCCTACCCAGTCCCTTATATCTGTAGCCCAGGAGGTCCCCACCTGCAGGCTCAGAAACATCCAAGCCAGCCGGAGGTCAGAAGGACATTAACAATCTCACTAGGGGAAGGGAGGAGAGAGTGGGCACTTGGAATGAAGCCAAACTCTCTAGATCCAGAATCCAGTGACAAGGCTGTGACCACTGGGCTCCGGCAATGGCTGCTGCCTTCCCCACTGCACCATCTTCCAAATTCCTAAGTGGCCAACCAAGCCCAGGCCTGGTGGCCTCCCTGTGAGTACAGTTCTCAGATGGCCCCTGAGTCTAATATTCACCTTTTGCCCCACAGATAGACTTGATCAGAGCACCTGTGTGCCCCAGAAATCTTGCTCAGAGGCCCCTCCACTATCCCTCTGGGGAGAACCTTGTCTTGCCTTCCTGCCTTGACCCAGACCCAGAAGGAGCTATCTGGGGGAACACAAGGTTGGTGGGCAGGCCCCTGAAGTTATTTTACATAGCTTTGAAGGTTGCTCACAGCCAGCCTGCGTTAACTTCCATGGATTGTGCTCTGTGTCCCACAGAGGCTCTTGGCCTTCCCGAGTGGACATTGGAGAGATTATGCTGGCCTGCCCACACCATGGCCTGGCTTCTGCTCAGGTTCCAAACTTAGTTAGAGCTTCTAGAAGGCAGGCCATTTGCATCTGTCTTTGAGATGATCAGGCAGGTCAGTAGGTTAATTCATGGCTACCATTTAGTGGCTACCATCAGTGGCTCACCTTCTGCCCCACATGAGAACCCCTTCAGGTGACAGCCACCTTTCTTCTTGACCAGGACCACCCTGAGATCTGAGAGCCAGGAGTGGGAAGGGAAGAGTGACGGGTGGGTCTGCTCTTCTTGTTATATCCATGTTTCTGGACAGGACTCCAAGAAATACAGCAACTCCAAATCTGAGCCTGGCTTCCAGGTATACTGGAAGGTGTAATTGTCAAGGTGGAGGCTAAAACATGCTCTGCTTAGCACTTTGTCATCTGAGTTTATAACTTTTAAACATTTAGGCATAGGGAGTGTGGCCTCCATTTGTGTTCTTGCTCCAGGATTCATCCAGGTTAGGGGGCTGGGCTGCTCCTGGCTCTTAAGGACAAACTGCCTCGTGTCATGACCCCTGCTTCTCATACACCCACATCCATGTGATGGGAACCCACTGTCATCTGCCATAATCGGACTGAGCCACGGTGCTCCATGACAGTGCTTGGCCTGGGCGAGGGGACATTGGAGTTTGTGCTGACCTGCCCACTCCATGGCCCAGCTTCTGCTCAGGTTCCAAACTTGGTTAGGGCTCCTAGAAGGCAGGGCATTTATATCCCTCTTTGAGATGATCGGGCAGGTCAGTAGGTTAATTCGTGGCTATCACTTAGCTAAACAGCACCAACACGATCCCTCTCACCACATCTCAATCTCCTGGACTTCTTGTGCAGAGGTGACAAGGAAACATCATGACTCCCTGGAGTGAATAGAGCAGGGGAATCAGGAGCTTCCCTATGAAGCAGTTGCCAAGGCAGGAAGTGTTGTTCCTGCAACAGGCTCTGCCTCCCACATCTGCTTTTAGGTGCTTGGTTTGGCAGCTCACTCTGCAATCAGATCTGGGGATCAAGAGATGAATAAGACAACATCCTGGGTCTTAATGAATTCATAGTCTAGTGGGTGGCATATGTGTAAAATAACTACTGTCCACTGTAATAAGTACTGTGATAAAGATTTGTTCAAAATGCAGAGGAAACTTGGGGAAGGTGTGACATACTCAGGATAAAGTTTAAAAATGTAAATTTTAAATGTAATAATAAATATTATTTAATATTCTCTTGGTTTCTAGAAATAGAAACCTTGAGCCAGCTTAAGCCAAAGGGTGACCTTATTACACTAAGAATTGAGCGGAATCATGCAAATCAAGGGAATCATACATCCCAGGCGAGGATGCAGTCAGCCTTAATGGACAGACTGGAGCGGTAGGAAGATCCTGGCTGCTCTTTATTACGCCTCCTTCTCAGCAGAGCTGCTTCATGCTTTTCTCTCACTGTAATCCGGCTTTCTTTGTGTTCCAATTCACATGAAGGGAACTGACCACTGGTGATAGTTCCAGAGAAGGTATCACCTAGACACAGAGAGCAGCCAGGCTGATATTTAAATGTCTTAATTCAAACTGGAAATTAATTAGAAAGGACTTTGACTCAGTGTAAATCAGAAACAGCCTGAGATGTGTAGCCATATTGCATAATCACGGGTGCTATTGTATACACATGACTCCTTTTTTGGAAACATTAAAGATGGAGGGCTAGGTGCAGTGGCTCACTCCTGTAGAACCAGTGCTTTGGGAAGCTGAGGCGGGAGGATGGCTTGAAACCAGGAATTTGAAAACAGCCTGGGCAACAAAGTGAGAGCTATCTCTCCAAAACATTTTTTTTTTTAAACTAGCTGGGTGTGGTGATATGAGCCTGTAGTCCTAGCTGCTTTGGAGGCTAAGTCAGGAGGATTGCTTGAGCCCAGGAGTTCAAGGTTGCAGTGAGCTGTGATCATGCTCCTGTACTCTAGCCTGGGTGACAGCAAGACCCTGTCTCTAAAAACAACAAAAAAGTTAAAAAATTAAAAGGTGGAGGAGAATAAAATCATGCCACCCTCAATTGGAGGCCTGCTTCTGGAAAGACAATAGAAGATGGGTGAATCAAGTAATAGATGTTCACTACATTCCACCCCTTGACTGACCAACACATATGCATGCATGTGCATGTTCACATGTGTGCAAGTACACACAGATCCTTTCCTCCCACACACCCAAAGAGGTCTCTGTTCAATTTTATTCACCAAGATCCTTTTCCCCAGTGGGAAAAAACCTAAGGTCACATCTGGCAATGAATTCCAATGTTATGTCAAGGAGTCTCTCTTTTCTAAGTTCACAGTCTTTGGAGATTACCCATTCCTCTACTCTCTTTCTTTTAAAGATGCATTGGAAGAATAAAGAGATCAGAGGGAGACCCCCAGAGTTCTCAGACTTCTTTTGACTTGTGATCACCATAAACCTCCAGTTTTCTGGTCAGAACATGACACTTAGCCTTAACTTTCACTTCGGCTTTATAAAGAGGATTCAGTGGCAAATTTGACTCTTGCAACTTGGTAAGGAATACAATTATTTAACCCTCAGCTGACTCAGATTTCTGTTGACATCCATAAAACGCCTTGCTCAACAAAACTACATGCATCCTATGCTATTCTCTCTCAATTTTTATTATAGCTATCTTGGACTGCAGCTTGTTTCTCTCATCGTGTACCGTAAGGGCTGTTAGAAGTAACTGAAACATGCTAAAATCATGGAATATTATTATTGAGTTAACTCCCAAGAGAAGGAACAGTTTTACTAATTATGTCACTGTGGCATGGCAAGGATTGCCAACTCTTCAGACAAGGAAAGATGAGCAAATCCTTACTTCTCTCCTCTCCTCACCACAACTCATTTTCTCTGACATTCTTGTAATTGAAAATCTCCACTCTTAGCAGCAACTTCTTTATTTGGCAAGTTTCATTTGGTCAGCAATAACAGAAATGGCCATGGATAACTTACAAATGACATTTATTAATATAAGCAACTGGATAATGACAGAGAGTCCAAGGAAGAACTCAGCAGCCATGACCTGAGAAAGGCAGGGACCTGGAAGACCCAGGGCTCTTGGCTGAAGGCATTCATGAGTCTTCACCCTGATGGGCTCTAAAATGGCTCAGGAAATGGCATTCTTGTATCATATCTGTCAGTTCAGGATTCAAATGCTTGGCAGAGATTATCTAGTGAAACAAACGTTAGGCTTCCCTTCCAGAAACCTACACAAGTACTAAAAAGACACTATCAAAAACTAAAACTCCAAAAACAAAACAGCTTTCCAAAATACTGCACGCCAAGGAGTCTAGTCTGAAGACTTTGCCTTTCCCACTGGCTCTGTGTATAAATGTGTGCATGCATGTAAGGAGAAAGAGAATGGGTGGAAAATTGGCATGGAGGGGTAACTAGGAGGTGTCAGGAGCGTTTATTGAGAAAAAATGGAAATAAAAGCTGACTTTGGAAATTAGAAAGTATCTCTGGGAAATGCTGAAAGACTTTGTTGAGCTTGGAGGCCACACATCTGTAATGGTACTAATCTGCATGGTTATGCAATTTTCTCTAGCATTGCTCAGAAGCCAAGGTATCGGATTGGAGGAGGCAGGAAGTTGGGTGGATACAAGTTTGTGTTTTTCTCAGCGGGTATGACAGGGAGGAAAGAGGATGAGAATTGAATGCATTGTCAGTGAAACAGATCTCATGGCATACCATAATGTCTAGAGGTCAGGGTGGGAAATGAGAAGAGGAAGCTGAAAGTTGAAGCATTCAAGGGGCAAATGCCAGAGGTCCTGGTTAGACTAAGGGTGAGGTTTAGTAGGGGTAAGGGAATCTTATGTAAGAGGTAAAGTATTTCAATAGGCCTAGACATGGATAAAAATAAGTAGACTTGTATTTATTTCTAAAACAGCCCTGAATTTCTGTCTCTGACCCTCTAGCAACCCTCTGGCAGACATCTTCAGGCAGACATTCTCAGAATATTCAGCCCACTCTTGAGACTGATCAGTGGGTTCAGGATAATTAACTCACTAGAGTCCAGTTCAAAATTCCATCTCAGGCTCTCCTCTCCTTTCCTCTGGTAGATCCCAGCACCCTGGGAGTCTTGTTTGGTCAGAGCTGGTTGCAGTGGTGGAAGCTGTGATGCTTGCCTTCTGGATCAGCTTGGGCTGACATCTGTGAACTTTGCAGCTATGGTGACCTTGCCCTTTGTGGTTTTCAGCTCCAGCCTGGCTCCTGGTTGGAGTGGACTGGTAAGAGATACAGCAGCATCTTCCCTTGGCCTTGCCAGCTGTATGCATCTCCTTCAACACCTCCCAAATAGTGAGACTGTATCTTGATTCTTTTATTCTAAAGGGCGCAATTTTAAGACACCAAAGACAGAGTTTTCAAGTGCTGTTTCTATCCCTTTATGCCCCACTCAAGACAATGGCAAAGCAGCATTCAGCAGCCACTGGCCCCATTTTCAGCCCTCTATTAAAGGTGGGATCTTTCCATGTATCTGAAAAGTCCTGGACCCCAGGACTTAGCATCAATCTCATGTAGAGAGGGACAGAAACAATTGTGTAGATCCCCAGTTTGCAGCCAGATTCTTCATTGTGACACAACTGAAGGACTGCTTAAAGCTGCAGCACAGGGCTGTGTTCTGGCCTCTTGTACTGTTCCCCTAGGGCAGAAACAGTAGATCTTGCTGGTATTCAATCTCAATTCATTTATGTCCCTAGAGGCAGGTTTAAGGATTAGGTACAATCCCTACTTTATTATGTCACTCAAAACATGAAGGATAGATTAATCTCTATCATTAACAAAAACATTAAAAGCAAGAAAGCATAAGTTGAAGACAAAGAGAGACTTCTCATATTATTTTGGCAAAATATTTTATATACTCATCTCTTATAAGAGGTAAAATATAATATCTATAATTTACCTTTTGAGAAGGCACATTGAGACCTTGGTGTAGCTCATATCATAGTCTCAGCTCATTTATTCCATCCGTTTCCCCTGGAGAGAAAATAAATGCATGCAAAAGACTTAAGTCATCTTCATTTTCAGCAAGTTCCAAAGCAAGCAAGCATGTACTGCTGGGGTGATGAGGTACAGTTGTCTTTATGAATGTCAGTGAGAATTTGGCCCACAAAGGAGATCATAACCTCTCAAAGTAGCATTGCAGCCCTCTCCTGGGGAGCTCCCATTAGTTAGCCAAGAGGCTCCAAGAAAGCACATGCATTCTTTCTCATTTTCTACCTCCATGGCTCTTCACTCAGGGCCCTGGGGAACTTTGGCATCATTTTCCAATGTCTTCAACATCACGGGGAAATGAGAGGTGGTGGTGCTGGGTCACCCTTTCTACTTAGGCACACTGTACTCTTGTTTCTTAATGCCCTGACCATGTGGGACACTCCTGCAATCTTCTGTCTTCAGAAAAAATGAGAGAAGGGATACAAGTATGCTGCCTTCCTAAAGACCCACAGACTTTGAGGGAAATTCTCCCGGGTGCCCCCCACCTTTCCTCTAGGAAGCACCTGGAAAAGCATGTTTCCCCTGGTGCTCCCTATGCCGATCTTCAACCTTCCTTTCTCCCACCCCAAGTTGATTGGGTGGGGAGTGAGAAAAGGAGGAAAAAAGTTCTGTCCTCTCATTTGTGTGTTTGAATCTTTCAGTTCCATACCCTTTAAAGTTAGTATTGCAGTGGACGACCTCAGTGCACAATCTACCCCTTTGCAAATACCCTGCAACAATTGTTCAGAGGATTGTTCTCAGGTTGTGGAACTGCTCCCTGCTTCTGAGCAACCTCAACCCTAAGACTCTAGCTGATGTGTAATGGGTACAGGAGTTTGGAAGCTCAGCTCTTTTACTTTAGTTAGAAACAAACTCTGAGCCACAACTTACTCTTCAGAATTTACCTTTGGGATCAGGTTGAGGCTACCCTTCTGATACATGCAATTGCAATTTTGCTTGGCTATAAGTACATTCCCTGTTCTGCTTTCTCTATCCCCTTATCAGTTTATTCTGGGAGTAGGGCAACCAACTCATCTCAGTTTGACTATGATGGTCCCAGTTTTAAAACTGAAAGTTCTAAATCATTGTAACTACCTTGCTCTATCCTCTGTCCCAGGTATATTGGAATTGTTAGTTACCCTGCCTAGGAGCACTTTCTTAATAAACAACTTGCGCACAAATCTTTGTCTCAGTGTATGCTTCTAAAGAAGCCAACCTATGGCAGTAATTTAGAGTCTGAGTCTTTGCTCTCAATGGTGAGTGTGTTCTCAGCAATCAAAGTACTTTCAGTCCAGCTCTCAGGTGGGAGAAGGGCTACCATGAGGCCTGAAGAGAGAAAGAACCCACTCAGTGCTTTCTCTGAAGAAACTCACACGTGAAAATACCTTGAAACATGAATACTCAGAGATGGAGTGCCCCCAGGGATGGCAGAATCAAGGGCATTTCCATTGGAGTGGGTAGGTAAAGTGAAGGTGAAAGCCTCTGGAGTTGAAGACAGCGAGGGTGATAAGAACTGAGACCCCTGCCCCCCGCCAAAAAAACAAAAACAAAACAAAACAAAAACACCAGGATGCCAAATTTTGCCAATTTTTTCCATAAAGGTGGACATTTTAATAGGAGACTGGTGGTTGACAAGAAGAGGGTCTAAGGTAACATCCAACCCAAAGAAAGCGTTCAATAAATATTTGTTGAATGAACGAACAGCTTTGTAGAGGGAGATTGTGAGGTCAAGAAAGTCCTAATGAATAAAAAGCTGCATGGAAAGATAGCAGATTTGTCCATTACTTGAATCTACCTATTGTTGTGACATAGTGTCTTATTTACCTGTCATCCTGAGAATAGATGTAGTTGAGGAGTAATCTATTGTTTAAATAAATAAATTTGTTAGCAATTTCTTAGACACAATAAAAGTGTTTGCAACTTTATCTTCTTAGGTAAGAAATTTCTGAAATGATAAAGTCATGTTAATGTAAATAATCTCAGTTCTGGGTCCTATTAATTTTGTGGTTGCAGTTAGGTTGTTCTCAAACTTTGCTCCCACTCCCATTCAATATATGGGTGCTTGTAAGACCAGATACTTTGGCTAGCCAGGCAGCCTCACTGCATTGATGGCCTTGAAACATTCTACCTGAGTTAGATACTTACGTCAAATGAACTTGTCCCCAAGAGAACAACAGGTGGAGGGAATAAGCAAGAACTGTATTTACTTATACAAATAGAAATTTTGGAATTTGAAGGCTTGACCTGGGCAACCAGACCATTAGAAATAGGCCAGATTCTTCAGTGAACTGATGAGTGAATCTTGATCATAAAGAGATCACTAAGGGAATATGAAGACTTCAGTGGACTAGAAACAGATTACAAACTCTCATAATAAAGATTTTCTATCTCTGCAGTCTGGATGTAGATGGTCATTGCATTACATGGGCAAGAAATGGGATAGATTTGAGGAAACCAGAAGGTGAGGTCTGACGTGGGATGTTACCTGCTCCCATGGCTTGAAGGATGCTGTGTGGCAATAAAATGTCTGAATATTTTGCTGGCTGGTGGGCTCTCTCTTAAGTTACCTCACTCTAGGACCTTATTACAGGGAGGAGTGGATTCTGATTAGTACAGCCTGACCTTCCCTTTCTGCCCTGGAGGGTGGGGAACAAGGAAGTGGGGGAGGTACCATCCACTTGAGATTTCCTTTGGAAAGAGTCAGGTTTCTTAGATAGGAGAAGGAGGCTCACCCTGGAATCATTTTAAAAGGGCATAGAATTCTAAAGGGCACAAGGAAAGCAGTGAGAAACCAGAAGAGGAAGAGGCAGCCCAGAGCAGTAACAGGATGAGATTATGGGGGGACAGACCAGTAGGGAAAATACATTAAGGAAGTGATTAAAGATGAAAGATATAGTGGGGAGGCTGGAAAGATAAACTGGGCTACAGAATTTTCCAAGAGTCAGTCCCAGTAATGCCCTGGTGTGTGGGATGGAGGAGTAGTGGCCACAAACGGGGTAGAAGGTGGGGCACTCACAACTCTTCAGGAGATAGAAGCCATGGCTGAAATTCAGCCTTTTTCTGAAGAAATCAAATGCCTAAAATAGCTGCAGCTCCAGGTGGGCATGGCCCCAGGCCTCGCTGGAAGGAGTCAGCTGCAGCCACGACTGCCTTGCTTACTACAGCCCTGTTGATGGTGCAGCCATGATCACTCCCCTGGATTCTGGCATATGGTTGGTTATTATCCATAATGTCCCTGCTGTTGTGAATTTTCTCCTTTTCATCTTTTTTATGAGTATTTTAATGGGAAGTTTTTTGGGGGTGCATCAGGCTGAATTTGAATATGTGTAATTTTAAGGAATATTCCCTTGAGGTGGGAGTTGTGTTGGAAAAAACAAGAGCTTTCAATATCTCACAGCAGCCCAGGGAATCAGGAGGCATTGCTCCTGGTTTATAGAATTGGAAACTGAGTCAGGGGGAGGAAAACACTGACAGTGGGAATCAAAGTCTGACCAGATGGTGGCACAGAAAGGGCAAATGATTTATTTTTTCAAGGTTGCACCACTAGCAAGAGAGAGAATTGATACTAGAACTGAAGTTTGCTGTTAATAATTTGCTCACATCCTGTGTCTATATAACCAGGCCAGCTTCATGGGCATCGGCCTGTGTATCAACACAGTTTCCTCTGCCCAAAAAGGCCCAACATTTGGTTTAATGATCATCTGCTGCCATCTTGAAATTCATAATAATTTTTTGGCCAGAGGTCCCAAATTTTCATTTTGCCTGAGGCCCTGCAAATTCTGTAGCCAGTCCTATATATACTAGCTGTGTACAAGAAAATGTTTAACTTTGATTAATATTTTATTGATCACTTCTACATGTCTGTATGTACACTCTTATGTAGACACATTCACAATAGTGTAGATGTGATTACTTTGGGAGATTTCGTTCTGAGGTCTCCCAAGACCCAGAGTGAGCAGAGAAATTCCTTCTGGCAGGCTCACAAAGGCTCTATTGCTATCCAGATGAATCTTATGGGTTATTCCAACACAATATTTATATTGAACAAGCAAGTAGACTAACTTAAAACGTGTTTTTGCATAAATCTTGAGGAACTGTATAATAAAGAATTCACCTCAATTAATCATTGCTTTCTTTCTTCTGTTTCCTTTCCACTCCATGTCCAGATACACGAACAAATGTTTCATACTTCTAATCAGAACATAGGAACAACGTTATATACCCTTCTAGTTTTATTTAGTTTTTTCTTCCCCTGGATCCCTCAGACAGGCCTTCTCCCACACTGCAATATTGCTTGCTTCGTTTTTAATTTTAATGACACCATCGTCTCCCACTGAGATGATCTTACATAATTAATTTTAAAATTATCCTCCTGTGAACATATATTTTCATTTATTACTTTCACAAACTGTAGAGCACTGACTCTATGCCATGCCTTATGGAGACTGTGTTAGGGACACAAAGATAAAAGGTGACCCTGACTCTCACAATTCTTTAGGAGAAATTAGAGCTCAGTGAGCACCTTGATTTCTACATTCAGTTTAACTCCTAAGGAGAAATTCCTTGAAGAGAGATTGCTGAATAAAGAAAGAAAGAAAAAAAAAAAAAAAAAAAAAAAAGAAAGGCAAGCACTTTTAAGGTATATTGTCAAATTGCTTTCCAATTCTTAGTCCCTCTAGCAATGCACAAATGTACCTGCTTCACTGAAACCTTGCCAAAATTTGTCATTTTAAAACCTCCCACTAATTTAACAGGCATAAAATGATACGGAATTGTTTTAATTAGCATGCAGTTCTTTTGAAGCCTCATCCCCAAATCTAAGTAAATGCTTATTTTTACCCCTGACACTTCATCTATATGGAGCTCCGACAACCCCAACGCCCTTTTTTTTCCTTCCCATAATGGAATCAGGAGACGTATATTTATTTTATTTCATAGAAAATATAGTGTGGCCTAGTAAACTTCTTATAACACGTAAAACTATTCCCTTAAAGGGGAATCCTTTTGCTTCCCTAAACATTCTGTCTAAGGCATTAGTTTCTTCTTATCCTGTTCTGAAGTGGGCAGGATCATTCTGAACAGAATCTGCTTTTACAAGCATCTTCAAACATTCAAGTTATTGCAATGTGCACTTTGCAACAAGTCCCCACTGCATATTTATAACTGAGGCCAAATGCAAGCAACAGTCTGTTCAATTTCTTCCTGTTGGATTACAAATTCTCCCAAGGGACACATGATGCTACTCCGCTTTCCGTAGGAGGGAACCCCACCCACTACTCAGTCAGGCATGTGACACAGCTGAGCCAATCATATCCTCACTCCTTGAACAGATGGGCCAATGGGTGGCGTGGGGTTCAAGGTGGGCCAATTGCAGTCTTTCCCTGAGATTGTTCACACTTTATCTGGCAGAAGAGAAGCTGCTTTTCTTCTGTAGCACTTTTAAGATGTGAATTTGGAACTTCGGCTGGCAGGCTGTAGCCCCTTTCGCTGCTCCCCAGCCCACCAGTGGGCAGGAGAGAACGCCAGACTTGGAGTGGAGTGCAAAGGGTGGAGCCAATGAGTCCTGGCAGCCCTCCACTGCCAGGTGCAGTGATTTCCAAGGGTAGCTCCCATACACCCTTCCCACACCCTTCCTACATGATAACCACATGCATTTTTAAAAAAAAAATAAAAGAATTGCGTGTTTGTTTCCTTCGCTCATTCTAGTTAGTTTTCTTCACTTGCAGGTAAGAGTTGGCATTTATTCTGAGTCGCGCAGACTTCCCCTGCATCGTGTAGTGTTAGTTGCTCTCAGACAGTGTGAATAAATTTCCATAATTATGAAAATTCAAATTGAACGGTTTGGTGTGTAAAGTTATTCATTCAACACATAGTATGTGCTTGCTATAAACAATTCTAAGCAGAAATCCTGGAGATAGAAACCCCCATCCAGGCCATCGGACAGCCAAATGACTTTTTCAATTTATAAAATGTCAAAGTAGACGTGAATAATTTCGTTTCATCCCCTTAGCCTTTCATTTTAGTAATAAAGTGAATCTAGCATAATCAGTTAGTGAGGATCTGGGACTGGAATAGCAGGCCCCTTCAGTAGCATTACGCTGAAATCAGGCCCTGGGAAATGGAGATGCTAACTGTTAGATGTAAACACCTGGGCCAGCAGCCTGGGAGAAAGATAGATGGGAAATAACTTTATTATCTGTGTAGTTCTTGTATCAGGAACAAGCATTTGGCGCTGGAGATGTATTTTTAGCAGAGGCATTGGGTTTCACATAAATAGTACATGTCTTTGTCAAAGGCCTCGTTTTCCTATTCTCTGGAGTCATCTGCTACTGTTTCTGCACTCCCGTCTTCACACGTTATTCAGAAGTGTAAATAACAGCTGCCAGGGTGGAATAGCTTCTTTCTTCCTCCAAGGCAGTGTGAGGTGGGGGCTTTGCCCACTCACTCTCCAGCGCCCCTTCACAGTTACAGCCAGAGCACAGGGCTGCCTCCCCCTGGACAAGCTGGTCCTTTTTATGCTAGAGAGGCCATGTGTATGAGGTGTATAAGCCACCGCACCAGGGCTAAGGTTTGCATATAGCAAAGGAGGAAGAAAGGAAGAATATTCTTGGAAAGCAAAGCCCCTTAAACCCAGTAATCATTCCCTTCTCTAGGGTTGGGCTCCCTCTCTGATTTGTGAGAAGTCAGGCTCTTCCAAAAGGGCCTTAGGACACTGGGGCAGAGGATGACTGGCCAGGGGGTGCTTCAACATTATGCCAATTGGATCATATGTCTCAGTCCTGATTTATTTCCAGGCCTATTCACTGGCCTATTCACTGGCATCAGAATAAAATAGGGAGTGTTTGGGCTCCAGGCTCAGGAACCCAGATAACTCAGGCCAACTCAGAGGACTTTGTGAAAATGCTAGGACCTTTGTTTTTCTCCACAAGGTACTCATTCACTGCGCCTTGTTGTTCCTCAATGAAATGTTTGAAATGAGCGGGGCCTAGGGACTTGTTTTGGAGGATGACGGAGAAGAGTTTCAGGGAGACCACACTTCAACCCAAGGGAGGATCCAACAATAGGGGAATGGTTAAGTAACCGACACCTTATCAACCTATGGCAATAAGGAAAATGCTGGACAGTGCTAAGAAGAAAGGCACGCTGTAATTTGATTGGGATGATATAGAAAGGAATGATAATAAATGGTTAACTTTGAGTAGGAAGATTCTAGTTTATTCATTCCTGTTTGTTTTGTTCTGCTTTCCAAAACATCCCTCTTTCTGTTGGCCAACCTCGACAAGGGGCTTTGCACTAGTTCTTGCTTTCCCAAATGTTCTGTCCCCAGTGATGACTGGCTTCTCTCATCCTCAAAAGACACCTGCTCAGAGAGCCTTCCCTGAGCACCAGTTGACAATATGTCCCCTGCAGTAATTACAGACACTTCCAGTTTAAAAGCAAACAAATAAAAAACAAAAGTCAGAAAAATTGGATGAAAATTAATTTTAAAATAGATGTTTAGGAGGAGATATTCCCACTTTCAGCTGGGATAGCCAGCATATACAATCATACATCAGCATACGAATGCAGCTGAAGTAGCAACATGTCTACTCTTGTTTTTTTACAAGCAGTGGTAATTGTTAGACCAGGGTGATACAGGGAGAGTGGATGTTATTCTTAGGGATGATTGAAATAAAGTATTGTGATTCTATAACTTAATGTGATTTATTGTTACCCAGATCATTTATTTGTTCTCATAATTTCACAACCTGCCACTGCTCTGGACTAATTTATTTACCTGTATAGTAATGTGAAATAGGAAACGGATCTTGCCTTCCAGATGGATAAAGCCAAGGTGGTTAGAAATGATGAGTTGTTAATGGTCTGAAGTCCATTCACTCAGTAAATAATTATTGAATGTTTATTCTTGAGTAAACACTATTGATTAGAATGAGAATATGTTGTACTAGAGAAAAGGAAAGAATCGAGGTCAGTCAATAGCACTGACATTGATTAAGGTACTAGTGTAAGGAAATAATGTAGAAATGTATGGGACCCTGGAGAGGACACCAACAGAACTGAAGGAAGGTTTCACTCTCTAGACCATAAGAGTAGGAGTCAACACTGGATGTTCGATCAAGTCAAGTTTAGATTTTGGTAATGGCTGAAATAGGTGTATGTTACTCCTGGTTATTACCTGGCAATGGAGCTCTCTCCTCATGCTTATAGGAAGAACACATGGAAATTAAGTAAAGCGTAATAAATGGTGAGAGAGTAGGTGGCCTATTGAATTTCACCTCAGCGGGGATATACAGATTGGGGCTTTGGGGTACCCGAATAAATCAAGAGCTTCACCTCCACGTTGCCTTTCCTGTTCTAGTTGTTGCCATCACTGTGTGGAGAGAAAGTTGAATGGAGGAACAGTGGAGTCATTCTAGTGGATAAACTTAGTAGCCTGCTGTTTGGATTGCTGTCTCCTTCACTTGCCATTCCTCAGAAGGTTTGATTCTTCCCAGAGAATGAGAAAGGGAGTTCAACAGGAAGTCAACAGTTACCATATTCCTAGGGACTGCGATGAGTGCTGGGGATTTGTTGGTGAATGCAGTCCCTACCTCCAGGGAGCTTATAGTCAAGCAGGAGAGACAGATGAGAAAATAGTCCATTTCAACAGTGTGAGAAGCGGTTCATGGGAGTGCAAGGGGGGTAATGAGGGACCTCACATGAGTGGCCCGTGTTGAGCTTTCAGGTGGTGAGGAAAGCTTCTTAATTTTAGCTAGGGGTCATTTTAGCTAGGCCCCGAAGGACAAGTGTGATCTGGTGGGTAGAGGAGAAGAGTATAGTCCACGGAAAAGGATCCACATATGCCAAGGTCCCACGTGAAGAGAAGAGATGTGTGTTTAGGTGATTGGATGGGTCAAGTGGATAGAGCATGATGGACAAGAAGAGGGGTGAGATGACCCGGGATAAGCAGGCAAGGGCCAGACATTGAGGGGATCCCATCTACATAATTGATGGCAGGAGTCGGTAGAGAGGGAGAGGCTAGGACTGTGAAAGAGAGTGGTATTCAGAAGGGGCAGATCCAGAGGATAGGACCTGGAGCAGACATGCAGGGTGGGACCCACTCAGAGGAGAGAAAGTTCCTCATTGTGACAAGGATGGGCATGGAGGCAGTTAACCTGGAAAGTGGTAGTGCCACAAAGGCTGATGGCACACCTGGCTCGTGACTCCTTTCCCTCTGAAGTTGGGAGTGATGCACCTTGCTGAAAGTGAAGTTGGAGGAAGACAGGAGGGTCCGAGAGAAACTCAGGAGTGGGTATGGAATTGGAATCAGAGCTCTGAAGGAAGATAAATAAGGATTCCTGGGCAATTTTGAGCCTCAGTTGTGGCTTATGACTGTATACTTGCAGGGGCACAATTCCATGTGATTATGCGATGTTCTCTAGGAGTAAAGGACAACAGGGATTTGGGGAACAGATTCAGGTTTGGTGTTTTGATGGGCACATGTGACAGAAAGCCAGGGAATGTCAGGAAAAGAAGACATCTTGAACACACACATTTATGTTGCTCATCTGTGTGTATAGGGAGGGGTGGTGGGGGGAAGTTTAAAAGGACTTTTTAAAAAGCACAAACCCACAAGCACAAAAAGAATCAGTGACAAAATCCTGAAAGCTGAAAAGCCAATGTAAAGGGGCTAACTGACTTAGACTTTGATTGCTGCAGCAGAAGACTGGAGGTTCATTTTCTGAAGAGAGTGAAAGGAAGGTATTTGGACTGTAGTGAAACAAGCAGAGCTGAGAGTGAGAGGACCAGACTGGAAGTAGCCAGATCAGGTAAGGCAGAACCCTCAGACTTCAATTCCTGGGCTCACAAATGCTGGCAGCCTGGCCTTCGGCCTCTAGCTGGGAGTTAGAAGACCAGCCAGGAGGAACGGCATAAAGGTGCTGGCAATGGGGCTGTCCAGTGGAGTAAACCAGCTGGACTATTACAAGGTGAAATTCATCCCAGCAAAGTGCTTAGAGCGTCAGTCAGCTTATTGCCCCCACTTTTAAATACGAACAGGCAACCATGAGATACCAGATATCCGAGGAAACATGCCAACATAAAATATAGAGACTAAAAGAAACACAGCAGAGGAAGAATGCAAGGAAATTGAAGGAGACAAGATCTGCAAGAGAAAAAAAAAATCTAACATTATCTAGCATTAAGATCTTCAGAGAAGAAGGGAAGATATTGCAGCCATGAAGTGAGAATAGGAGGGAGGAGAATGCCAAGAGGTAGGAAGGCCTGGTATTCAGGGGCCTGTACCACGGGAAAGAATTGAAGGGATTCCTAGGATGCTGGTGAGGTGTGATCCCAGGGCAATAGCTATGTCCCAGGTGACGAGGACAATCAGCCCAGAGTCCAGATTATCACAGAGATTTTTCTTTTCCGAGGAGTTGCAATGGATAGACCTGAAGTATCTAAATGTATAGAAATTTTGAAACATTTAGAATTGCTTTAGTGAGGAATACAGATAAACAAAGTTAGGGAGAAAAGTTAAAGATAAATTTCAAGCATATTTTGCAGGAAAGACACAGTCTGAATAGCACTTACATTCTCATAATTATGTAAACACTAAATGTTGAACTAAGCTAAATTACCATAAAACTAAATTAGAGAGGGGAGAGCCAGAAGGAACACTTGCATAGGGTGGGAGATTAGGAGGGAGAATGAAAATGAAAGAGAGTTAAATTCTCATTTTCCAAAGTGGGATGTCCATAGACAAGCCTAAGATGAAAAAATTCAGAGCAAATAAGTGTATTCTATAAAGACACAGGGATAAATACCAAAAGAATGAGCTAACAGAATTAAAACTGGTTGCTTATCTAAGGAGTGGAGGATTGTGTGGTAAGTGGGCAGGAGACTGCTATTTTCATTACTAGTCAAATAACAATCTGGTTCTTTCCATCTAAGTGCATGTATTACTGGAAAATACTAAAGGGAAAACCACAAAAAGACAAGGAAGTGTGGGTATCGGGAAGAGGGATGTCAGAGTGACAGATCATGGAGCCTAGGCAGAATAAGAGAATGAAGAAAGAAGGTTGATGGTAAGGAGAAGGGAAGTAGTTCAGAATGAAGAAAAATGGGGTTAGGAGAGAGGGCTTGTGAGTGGTGGTCAGACACAGGCTGGAGAAAAGTCTCAAAGACTTCCTATTTTGCCTAAGTCTATGTTCTTTTTATATTACCATTCTAGGTGATTCCATTACCTTAGGAAGTTTTCCAAACAGTGAAATTTAGGGTTATGATGTTAGTAACCAACCTTAGTAGACCAATCAAATGAAGGCTGTCAGAGAGTTGGTCGTCTTGATGGCAAAGTCCAGAAAGACCTCTTCTGATGATGTAAATACTCTCAGAAGTTTGGTCCTCTATGGTGACTTTGTAACCTATCAACTTGGCGAGGCTACACTACATTTCCTAAAATTGGCTTTCTTGCATATTACTAGCTATGGCGGTCACAAGGGAGAATCTTGAGAGACGTGGAGGGCACAAAGGAAGCAGCAAGCACTTTGTCATCTGCACACTTGTTGATGAGCTGCAGATTCATGCACAGGTGTGATGTGACAGTTAGGTGTGCAATTGCTCTGCCTTCCCCTGGACCCTCTTTCAGCTTCTCCAGCTCCTGGGCCAGGTGCATGTATTTCCATGACTATGGGCCCCAGCTTCTGCAGGAACCCATACCCTCAAGGTGAGAGACCATTCTAGTTTGTCCTGGTGGGTTCCAGCTAATGTTCGTGGACCCCAGCCTCCTCATACCTTCCCTTTCTGACTGCTTACCTTGTGAGCTTCTCATGTGGGCATCAGATATGGAAAAAACAATCTTAGAGACACTACTTAACTAGCTCCCTGTTATGGACTTCATATATTGAAGCCCTAACACCCAATGTGGCTATATTTGGAGATACGGCCTTTAAGAAAGTAAGTAAGGTTAAAAAAGGTTAAAGTGTGGAGCCCTAGTCTGATCGATTTCCAGTACTTATAAGAAGAGAACCAGAGATTGATTTTCTCTCTCTCTCTCTTTCTCTCTCTCTCCATGCACACACAGAGGAAAGGCCATGTGAGGACACAGCAATAAGGCAGCCATTTACAAGCCACATGAAGGCCCTCACCAAAACCCAAATTTGCCAGCACCTTGATCAAGGATTTCCAGCCTCCAGAACTGTAAGAAATAAATGTTATTTAAGCCACCCAGTCTGTGGTATTTTGTGATGGCAACCCAAGCTAATTAATACACTCCCCAATCATGTAAGCCAATACCCTTTAGCAAATCAATCAATCAATCTATCTAATCTATCTATCAATGATATCCTTTTTTTTTTTTTTTGGAGATGGACTCTCACTCTGTTGCTGGGCTGGAATGCAGTGGTGCGATCTCCGTTCACTGCAACCTCTGCCTCCCTGGTTCAAGTGTTTCTTCTGCCTCAACCTCCCGAGTAGCTGGGACTACAGGTGCATGCCACCATGCCCAGCTACTTTTTGTATTTTTAGTAGAGATGGAGTTTCACCATTTGGCCAGGATGGTCTCAATCTCTTGACCTTGTGATCTACCCACCTTAAGCCACTGTGCCAGGCCTGAATGATATACTTGTATCCTAGTGATTCTGTTACTCTGGTTGAACTCTTACTGATACCACCTTCCTGGTGGAAGAATGACCTCCAAAAATATCCATTTCCTAATCTCGGAGCCTGTGAATGTTAAGGGATTCATAAGATGTGATTAAATTAAGGATTGTGAGCTGTGGAGATTATCCTGGATTAGCTGGTGGGCCCTACATGTAATCACAAGTGTTCTTACAAGAATGAGGCTGAGGGAGATTTGGCAACCTAGAAGAAGCTGATGTGACCACTGAAGCCAGAGCCTGTGCTGCTGACTTTGCAGAGGCAGGAAGTGGACAGTAGCCAAGGCATGCAAGGAATGCAGCCTTAGAACCTGGAAGAGAGAAGGGAGCTGGTTCTCCCCTAGAGCCTCCAGAAGGGGCATCTTGATTTCAGCTTAGTGTAACTAGTTTTGGACTTCTGATCTCCAGAACTCTAAGAGAATAAATGTGTTTTGTTTTAAGCCATCAAGTTTGTGATAATTTGTTACAGCAAACTAATACAGTTTAGACAGTAATATATTACAACTAATAATAAGTTATTAAAAAAAACAGAAATCCACAAGTTCATTCTAATAGTAGATAAGTAGATAGATGATAGATAGATAATAACAGAATGAAAGAATACATGAATGTCATGTAGGGGAGAGGGAAGGCTCTTCCTTACAGTAAAAAGTTGACTAATAAATGTGGAAGGAATGGTGGAAAATCATCGTTTTGTAATCAATCCTTAGGCAAGAATCATCAATGAATGCTAAATTTAGGGGGAAATTGTGAGGATCAAGAGAAATCATAACTGTGCTGTTCAGTTACACCTTTATCAAGTGGTCAAAATTAGTATCACCAACAAGAGCAGATGGACATTGTGGACCTCCAGATGTGATATCCTGAGTAAAACAGATGATCACTTTTGTAGTACCATCTGGGGGTGCAAAACCTGTATCTAATTATGAGAAAACATCAGACAAAACCAGCTAAAGGAATGTATTATAAAATAACTGACTTCAGCTTTTCAAAAATGTCAATGGCATGCAATACAACAGAAGGTTATGGAACTGAGATTACAGGAGACTAAAAAGAAATGATAAGTAAATGCAATATATAATTGTGTCCTGGATCTTGTATTGGAGAAGGAGAGTGCTATTATTAGGGATATAAAATATAAGAATATGATTGGGACAAAGAGATAATCAGAATATGGATGATAGATCAGGTGAAATTATAGCATCAATGTTAAGTATCCTGAATTGATTATCAGTGTTGTGGTTACATAAAAGAATAAACTTATTCTTAGGAAATACTAAAATTATAAGGGGAAAAGTGGTATGCCTTCAACCTATGAGAAAACATTTTAAACAAATACTGGGGGAAATGTTAGTATTCTCAAAAATCAATCAGAAAAACAACCTTGTAGAAAAATGATTATATAATATGTACAACAAATAACAGAAAAATATACACGATATATACTCAACTCTCTTGTAATTAAAGAAATACAAATCAAAACAATGAGATGCCATTTGTTACCCAGAGAGTGGCAAAGCTGAAAGAGTCTGGAAATATAAAGTGTTGGCACTGAAATGGGAAATGGTGGGACTACAAGATCATGTAGCTACTTTTAGAGAACAACTCACTATGGCCATATGCACAAAGAAGCAAGTACAGAAATGTTCATTGCTGTCATGTTTATGGTTAGAAACTAGAAGCAACATGAACGTATATAGGAATATGGATAGAAACTCAAGTCCTTCCACTGAGTTTAAAAAAAAAAAAAACTTGTAAAACGATATTACATTAAATTAAAAAGTCAGTAACAGGCCAGGTGCAGTGGCTCATGCCTGCAATCCGAGCACTTTGGGAGGCCGAGGCAGGTGGATCAGAAGGTCAGGAGTTCAAGACCAGCCTGGCCAACATAGTGAAAACCCATCTCTACCAAAAATACAAAAAATAGCTGGGCGTGGTGGTGGGTGTCTGTAGTCCCAGCTACTTGAGAGGCTGAGAGAGGAGAATCCCTTGAACCTAGGAGGTGCAGGTTGCAGTGAGCCAAGATCATGCCACTGCACTCCAGCTTAGGTAACAGAGTGAGACTTAGTCTCAAGAAAAAAAAAAAGTTAATAACAATAAATATACTACAAACAACACAGTATGATTTTATGGCTCTATCTATCTGTAGCTAAAATTATACAAGGGCAAGGAAGATGATCTTAAAGGACATGCATCAAATAAGAACTCAGGGTGAGGAGAGGATGAGGATTGCTCAGAGGTGACTTCAGCTTTATCTCTAGTGTTTTTTTTTTTTTTTGTAAAGGGAAATTTATTCCTATATTGCTCACACAATTAAGGATTACATGTGTAATTAATGATTTCATATACAATTAAACATTAATTTAAAAATGTAGGCAGGAGTATTTACCTTCCCAAGACCATTTATAAATCAATTTTCTTTTCTATCTCCTAATAAATCAGCTACTGTAAGCATCGTGAATGAGGGCCACGCACTGCATAATGGTTCCCTCTGCCACTCTGGCTTCTATTTTTACTCTTCCTCGGAACCTCTGGGCATTTGATTGCAATCTGTAATGTCAAGATTTGGAAATTAAATTTGGGCAAGTTCAAAAGAAGAGTGTCTCTAAATGTAAGCAGCTTGGGTATTTACCTTTTCCCTGTTCAAATGTGTGCACAAGAACCTCTCTTCTGTCTTCATGTCTGTGAGAAAATTGGTGAGAAACAACATCAGGGAATCACTGATGGAGTTTGCATAATTACACATGTTGGCAGCTCTGTTCTTGGGGGATATTGTGAAATTAGGATATTTCTCTTCCCAAGCTTGATGACTAGAAAATTTGAATCTCACATACAACCACCAAGTCTCCTTAAGAATGTATGTGATGCCCTATATAATTCTTAATGGACTTAGAATATCCCTAAAAATTCTATTGCAGCACTGCGGAGTATGAAAATTCAGAGAGCATACTCATTCTCAAGTTCAGTCACTTTGAAGAGTTTGTTGTTGATGTTGTTTTTAATGGAGAAACTGAGGCCCAGAGAATGGAAGTGAATTCTCAATATCACAGAACTGTTGGGCATGGTTGTGGGCAGATTCCAAGCCTTGATCACCCCCAAAAACACAACCATTGTATTCATGTGATACTACATTTGTGCAAATGTAAATTAGATGCTGGAGTGAATGGAGAAGAGGAAACTTCCCATCTTCTGTTACACCTGCCTGCACAAATCCTAACACAATGATACAGCCCAATACAATGTGCATTTCCCCCATGGACATTGCCTGCTTAGGAGCCTATGGTCTAGGCGAGGGTTGAGGTCACCAACACTGGTGATCTGCATGAGGATGAAGTGATGGTGAGAGACCCTAAAGAGAATGGGCCACATAAGGCATTACCTTCATTGTCAAGAATAAAAATAAAAGTTGTGTTTTTCTGGCCCTCAGTGATAGATACAATTTTCCCCAATCATCAAGAAACTCATTCCTTCTCCTCAACAACGGGCAGAGGAAACACAGAGGGATGAAACTAACACTTCTCGGCTCTCACATGCTAGTGTTTTGCTGCTGTCCTCCTAATTCTGAATGACAAGTGTGTCAATGCCAGAATTGTAAAAGCTGGTCCAGGTCGGATGTGTTCAATGTCATGATAAAAAACAAAAAAAAGGTGAAGTCCTACAGCCAGGTTTGAAAACGTAGCTGAACAGGTGTAGGTGAGGGAATGCAGCTGAGAGGTAGTGCTGTTCACACATTTAACAGGTGGACATTGTGACTGGGTTTCTGAAGACATTCACATGGGGGAACATGCAGTGTAGTGTGTGTGTGGTCTATGAACAGATAACTCAGTGTTCTGATGTTTACTGACATAGTCTGACATTTACCCACTGTTCACCCTTGATTCTGTGTTCTATAGAACGGTGATAATATAAGAGTCATTGTCAATCCTTGATGGGTTGAAGGAATGTGAATGGAATAGGAATGGAACCAAAACCTTGACTGGAATAGGAACAGAACCAAAACCTATCTTGCAAGATTCCTTTAGGAATCAAATAGGATGACTTATTTAAAGTACCTAGTATTTTAAAGTGTTCATTATGCAGTTAGCACAAATTGCAGTATAGAACCCAGTAGAAGAGCACAGCTTAAAATCATGATTAGATTTCCATGTATGTCATTTCCTAGTTGTATCACCTAGAGCAAATTCCTGCCCCTCTCTGAGTTTCCACATTGGAAAATGAGGATTAAAGACCAATATTGAAGTGTTGTTTGGGGTCTTACTGTGGCTGCATTTAACAAGACACAGTTCAAAACAAGAAAGGAGGTCATCTACCCTCCCTGAAAGGATCAGAGAACTTGGAGAAACATCTTCCATTTTTGATACCATATTCTACAAGGGTCAGTCACTGCCAAATCTGGGAGGGTTGAAGGAAAGTGGCCAGGAAGGAGGGAAAAGAACTGTATTGGTCAGGGTTCTCCAGAGAAACAGAATGAATAGGAGAGCTGTATATATATTATAAAGAATTCATTGATGTAGTTACGGAAGCTGAGAAGTCCCAAGATCTGTAGTAAGTAAGATGGAGACTCAAGAGCTTCGATGGTGTAGTTCCATTCTGAGTCCAAGGCTTGAGGACCAGGACATCTGGTGGTGCAAGTTCTGGTTCAAAAGGTGGCAGGCAGCCAGGTGTGGTGGTTTGTGCCTGTAATCCAAGCACTTTGGGAGGCCGAGGCAGGAGGATCACTTAACCCTAGGAATTTGAGACCAGCTGGGACAACATGGCAAAACCCCATCTCTACAAAAATACAAAAAAATTAGCCGAGCGTGGTCTCAGCTACTCAGGATGCTGAGATGGGAGGATCACTTGAGCCCGAGCGTGGTCTCAGCTACTCAGGATGCTGAGATGGGAGGATCACTTGAGCCCAGGAGGTCGAGGTTGCAGTGAGCTGTGATTGTGCCCCTGCACTCCAGCTTGGATGACTGAGGGAGACCCTGTCTTAAAAAAAAAAAAAAAAAAAAAGGTGGGGGGCCAGGCTCCAAACCCGAGAAGAGAATGTGTTTCAGTCTGAGTCTGAAGGCAGGAGAAGGCCAATGTCTCAGTTCAAGGCAGTTGGGCAGGAGGACTCCCTGCTCCTCATGGGAGGATCAGCCTTTTTGTTCCATTCAGGCCCTGAACTGATTGGACGAGGGCCACCCACATTAGAGGGAGGCATCTGTTTTGCTCAGTCTGCAGATTCCAATGTTAATCTCATCCAGAAACACCCTCACAGACACACCCAGAATAATGTGTGCCCAAACGTGAGGGCACCCCATGACCCTGTCAAGCTGACACATAAAATTAACCATCACAAGACCCAAAATCCATTTTCCCCGAGGGATAGTTATCTGTCTCATTTGTCAGCCAGGGGACTTGTTCTGGGAGACAATTATGTCCATGTTATGGAACACAGATTCTGATTCAATGTAAGAAAGAACTTTCTAGCATTCAGCGTCGTTGAGAATGAAATGAACTTCTTGGAGAATGCATTCTCTCTTATTGGTAATGCACAAACAGAAGCTAAACAAACCCTTGCATAGGAGTCTGTCAAGGAGAATAAAGCATCAGCTGCAGGCCTTAAACAGTATACTGGACCAGAGGTTTCTTCCAAGCACATGAGTCTATGGTTCTGTGATTTTGTGGAAGTGCTCCACAAATGAAGGTGGTGTTATAATTTGAAATCACACAGGACCAGGCACTTAATATATTTTCTCCAGGCAATAGCATCCCAGTCATTCTCTCCCACTACAGTGCTCATGCGATGACACTGTCACTCAACAATCATCAGATGCTCCCCATCACCTAGTGATGACACTCCAACTCATTGGCCTGACATACAAACCCTTCTTCTAATAACCCCCAAACGTGTCTTCACAGCCTGATTACTACTTTCCCATATGGACACCATGCTGCCACCCAGCATGTGCCTTGGATTTTCAAGGCCCCTATGTTCTGTCCCTCATGAAAGGACATCACTCTGAATCCCTCAGTACTGGGTGTATTAGTCCATTCTCACCCTACTATAAAGAAATACCTGCAACTGGATAATTTATAAAGAAAAGAGGTTTAATCAGCTCATGGTTCTGCAGGCTGTACAGGCTTCTGTTTCTAGGGAGGCCTCAGGAAACTTACAATCATGATGGAAAGGGAAGCAGGCACATATATTCACACGGCCAGAGAAGGAGAGAGAGAAAAGGGGCAGGTGCTACACACTTTCGAACAACCAGATCTCATGAAAACTCTATCATAAGAACAGCAAAAGTGAAGTCCATCCCCACGATTCAATCACCTCCCACCAGTCCCCTCCTCCAACACTGGGAATTATAATTCAACATGAGATTTGGGTGGGAACACAGAGCTAAACCATATCACTGGGCTAAATAATCCTCCTGTGAGTTTCCTAGGCCTAATGCTCTGACCCACATGCCAGCATATGCTACGCTGCATTGCAATTGCCTGGTCACTTGGGTCTATCACTCAAGTGAACCAAGAGCCCCTCAAGAGGAGAAGCTATGGCATGCTTGCTGTTGTGTCTCAATACCTCAATGCCTGGCATGTAGTAACTGTCTCACATAACATTTACTGACTTGAAGTGTGTCTTTTATGAACTCCTTTCCATCTGCCACCTTCTAAATTCCTGCAGTGTTCTAATCATATCTCCACAATATCATTCATCCAATAATGTATTCATCCAATTGACATTGTTTAAATGTCTTTTAGGTGCCAAGCTCTATTCTGGGTTTTGGGGATAGATTGGGAACTAGAATATAATCTTGTCTCTCAGGAGGCTTATATTCTAGTAGGCAATAAAGAGAGGCAAATAGGCAATGATAAGACACTGTCCTGGAGGTATCACAATAATCTCTTTCACTGGATAGAGAGCTCCAGAAGGCATGGATTAGCTAAGTTATTTCATCTCTGTTTCTTCAATGCCTAACCCAGTAAATAGTATGTAATTGCTGAATGAATACGTAAGTGTAGGTAATCCTGTACTTATGCCAGTAACTTAGTCATGTCTTCCTATCCAGGCAAACCATTGAGATCTTAAGCAATCACAGAATTTTAGAGCTGCAAGGAACCTCAAAGATCGAGGAGTCCAGTTCTTTCTCTATGATCTTAATTCCTTCCACAATATCCCAACAATCAATTTTGTGGAAAGAAGTATGAACTCCTAGGCATGGATGTGTCATGCAAAAATAAGATGATATTGTTTTTGCTGATTTTTAGACATAATAGAGATGGAAATTTTAAAAGCACATTTTCCAAGTTAGCCCGTGTTCTGTCTATAGCTGGTACCTATTGGTGTTGCTCTGGTTCTTCATAAGTACAGATAATGTGACACAGAGGTCCCATCCTGTAACAGCAAGCACTATGATCACAGCCTACTAATTCCACACACCAGTCATCCTAGCACACTCAAATAAAAGAATTTGGACAGTTTGTTGAAATTCACTGTGATCCTATTTGTTTCAGAATTAAAACATTAATTGGGTATGTGCGACAATTCATTTTGGTTCCTTTGGATTGGATTGCTGTGCAAATGAGTAGTGAATACAAGGGAAATATTTAACCTAATTGAACATGAATATGCTCAATTTCTGAGTCCTCTTCAAACCACTTTGGCAACTGTGTTATTGAGGACGAGTAATGAAAGTGCTGAACACAAATTTTCATCAATTTTTTTAAAGCGCTTGCTAGTTTCTATAGCACTGATCAGTATCTTGAGCCAATAGCAGCAGCAACTTGATAAATTAATTTATGTGATATGGTTGAATTTTTAAAAGTCTTTAACATTTTCTTGTCACCTCCTGTTCAGGAGAATGCATGAGGCTTTGCAGCATGAGGACTCAGGGGAGTTTGAGGACCTCTGTGAGCTTATGAAGTCTGTGTTTTAAATGACTTGCAAGATAAGATGAGTTGTTATACTCCCATCCTAAGGACAAAGCCAAATGATGGGAATTAAGGTTAGGGGATTTAGAGAACATCAAAGCATTTTTATGCCCTTGAGAACAAGCTTGTAAACATCTGGTAAGGACATGAATTGAATCGATAGGAACCAGGGTTATATTAACTAGGATGCAGATGCTTCACGCTGAAGCTTTGGAAATACAAACTTAGGTTCACATTGCAACTCTGCTTCTGACAAGCCGTGTCACCTCAGCCTACAAACCTCATCTTTCTGCCCTGTAAGATCAACCATGAAGGATGGTTGGGAGAAGATGAGATAATGCATCCAAAGGAATCAGCATAGTGCCCAAAACATACACTTAGAAATGTAATTTTTCTTCCCCTTATGGAGCACTCGAGTCCACACATACACGTGTGCACAGTCTGTGCAAACAGCAAATTCAAGGATTCAGTTTGGAGGTCCATTAAAAAGGAAGCCTCCACAGAAGAGTTATGGGAGTGATTGATTAACCACTGCAATTCATTATGAAGGCCAGGAGGGAAGATATTACTGTGACAAATTGCTTAGTTTTCTGTTTTTACGTTAATGCATTTGCCAGCACAAGAGGAGGGGAGAAAAAATAAACAAAAGAAGTTCTAGTGTCAGAGAACCTCTTACTGATTGGGTTCTGCATGGCAATCTCATTAAGAATGAGAAGACATGGTTTCTGTCTAAGTGTGATGGCAGCCCCACCCCGGGACAGGAGAATGGCCAGGGTGGCCTCAGGGCATTGCCCCTCCAGCCCTCAGATTCTGTACTCTTAGTATTCCCCTCCCACCTTTTCTAAAGCAGGGATAGTAGGAAGAAAAGAGAGGAGAGAAGGGTAAATGAAAGCAATTATTTTATTCTTTGACAATGGCTTGACTATGTGATAGTGAAGAGCCTCAAGTTTCAGTTTCTATTTCTATAAAATGGGTATAAAATCACCTACTTTTAAAAGGCAGAGTATGTATTAAATGAGACAAATGTCACTTATCACTGTCTGATACTATGTTATATATTCATTGTCTCCTTTTTGTATCATGGGTCTCCCCACTAAATTAGGGTAAAAATGTTGTGTGCTTTGTTCACTACTGTATTCTCAGCATCTAGAACCCTGCCTAGCACATAGGTGGTACTTTATAAATAATCAGTTGAATTAATGAATGAATAATGTATATGAGGGGTTTAACACAGCATCATTACATACTAAGATCTCAAGATTGGTGGCTTTTGGATGAGATCGGGTGTGTTCAGGGTGGTGTGGCCGTAGACTCAACATTGGTGGCTTTCAAAACCTTAGTGAACAGGTGATGGAAAGTTCCTCTTGGGATCTGTGAAAGCAAGTTGGACTTAGCTTTGAATCCAGCCACAGATCGGGTAGATTGGTGCAAGGAGGTGGCATAACACAATTGGAATCCTCAAATCCCAGGGGCATGAATGAATCAAAGGTCACTGCCTGTGGGCTGGAGTTACAAGAGGTGAGACTGAGGTCCTGGATTGGTGTTGGCCTGTGGCCTCATCCTGAGATGGAGGCTTATTGCAGCTCCGCTCCTGGGAAGTAAGGGGGCAGGGGCATCAGTGCTTTTTCCCTGTGGGCATGGCCTCCCAAAGGCAGGGTGTCTTACATGGGCAGGGGCACCTTGGAGAGCACAAAGGTGGTTCTCACTCCCAAAAAGTGCTTCTTCTTTGAAAGCCCTTGTCACCTACATCACTGCTCCCCAACCAACCCCCAGGGCTAAGTTAGAGCCTTTTGTTATGAGGTCCAAGCGCACCACTCCTCTCCTACACACGAACATGGGTAATAACCTGCTCAGTGTGTGCCTTTCCTGAGACTCATATTATGAAGCAGGGATGGCTTCTGAATGTTCCCTGCTTTATTCCCAGCATCTAGCATAGTCCCTGGCCCATTATATGGGTTCGATGAAGTCTGTAGAGTGAATGAGTGAAGTACATCCATTATATAGGTAAACAAGAAAACTCTTGTTTACACCCCCTGCCTCTCTCTCTCTCTCTAATTCAACCACTGCCACTTGTACTTCATTAACAACAACAAAAAAAGGTTATAACTCTTTGAGCACCAGGATTTCCTATGCAGATTCAGATATGCAGAAAACAGGCACACTTTGGGCCAGGAGACCCCACTGAAGAGTACCGACTGTGATTGGCAGGCGTCTACGTATTCTGTGAGAGTTAGCTCCCACCTAAAGGTGTCCCTTTAGTCCTGCACAGAGATGTCTTTGTGCCCAGGGGGCTGGGGCCATGCTAAGGGGCGACCCTGAGCACCAGGCCATGGGGAGCAGAGAATGAGAGCCTCTGGAAGCCTGTCACATAGCTCAAGGCCAGTCTGACGCTGCAGCCCATCATGCAAACAGTTGATTTATTTCAGAGGGATGCATTTGCATTCCAGCTGCTGGCCCAGGGAAGCTTCTCTTTTCCCATTTGCCAAGCACATGCACTCACACACCCCCGCACATATACTCACACTGTTACAACCCCCCCGCCTACACACAACCACCCAGGCACACTCACACTCACAGACACATGTACATTCTCACACATATTCACACACATATTCACACACATCTTACATGTATAACACAGTCACACATACACTTACACAGATACACACAAAGTCACACACACGTACTTTCAATCATACACACACATACACACCAACTGCATATACTCACACACAACACATAATATATACTTTCTCTCTCACACATAAAGTAGCACACACTCATATATAAACTCACACATATTCACACTTTACATATACTCATACGGTCACACACTTAAACTCACAAACACACACAGAAACACCCTGGCCAAAATAGAAGGGACAGGTGAGACTCCCTAATTCCTAAAGGAGGCAATGTCCAGGCTCCTCCCCTGTACCTCTGAGTCTGAGGCCCCCGGTTCCTGGCTGGGGCTCTGAGCCATTTTGTTCCGCAGAAACGGGGTCCCACAAGCCCCCTGGTCAGCTGGGCCTTGGGCACCCCTGTCCTGGCCTGCCCCACCCCGCTTCCTGCTGAGTTCCCCACCCCAGCTATTGAGGACCCTTCCTCTTTCCTCCTTCCCTGTCTCTCTCAGCAAATGATGAACCCCCTAGCTTCCCTGTCCCTTCCATCTCCCACATCCTTGGGTCATTCCCCCTCCCCTGGCTTCCCACTTCCCCAGCAGTAAATGGCAGCGCGTCATGGAAGAAATCACACAGGCTTTGGAGTCAATAGGCATGGGTCTGCCTCCTGCCTGGTCACTTTCTGGCTGTGTGGATTTGGGAGGTAAGGCACCTTTTCAGGTTCCAAATTTCCTTATTTGTCAAATGAGGTCATTTATATTTCAGATAAACAAATAAATGAGATAAGGAATGGAGGAGTGCCAAGACTGGTACTGAGGGCACCAGTCCGCGCTCGGTATGCATTCACTTCTCTCTCTTTCTTCCTGCCAAGGTTAATCCCTCCATCTGGGCAGCCCCTCATCCGGGCTGAAGTCCCTCACCCTTTACTGTATCAGTCAACTTCTCCTTCAAACACTGACCTTCTCTCCATGTGGCTTCTGCCCCTTGACCTGCACCCTGACACAATCTTCGCTTCCTAAAGAAAGCCTCGCTTGACAACGCAGTAAATTACTACAGAATTTACCATATCGATCTTCATTTCCTTCTCCCACTTCCTCCACCCCTGCTCACTACAATCAGGCTTCTATTCACCCCACCCCTGGTCCCTTTAAATTACACTCCCTGCCTCCTTGCTTCCTTGTGGTACTCAGTGCCCAATTCAGTCACATCCTCTCAACACCTCCACAGTGCAGATGACATCATTCACTTCCTTCAGCAAGGGGTAGGAGGGCGAGGTGGCCAGAGGCACACAGCCTTACTTCAAATCCTGGCTCAGCCACTCCCCAGCGGTGCAGGCTCAGGCCAGCCTCATGCTCTCTGTAAGCCTCAATTTCATCACCTATAAAATGGTACTACAAGAAGCACCAGCCTTATTGGTTGTTGTAAGGACTGCATGAGATAATGCATGTTGAGTGTTGCCCATGTAACAAGTGTTCAATATCATTATTGCTGATTATGACCCTTAGAATCTTCTCCTCCTCAGAAACCTGAGGCTCCCACATCCTGTTGACATCCTTCCCAGTCTTTACACATGGGAGCTCTCCAGGGCTCTGTCTTCAAGCTTCAGGGTCTATCCTATAAAATATTATGCTCTTCCACCACTGCCCCATCTTCTCCCATGGCCCCACCTCCATACCTCTGGTCTCAGTGTCTCTCCTGTGTCCCACATCTGGACTGTCGTGGGACTTTTGCACATCTCTTTCTGGAAGAGACTCTCTCTGCCTGGGTTTAGACTACCATCCTTGGTCTCACAGCAGGGGAGCGGAGTGATCAGGTTATTCTTTAGTGAGAGTACTCCAGAAGAAATAGGGCCTGAAAACAGCAACCCTGATGAGGAGGTAGCTGCCAGCAGGGCAAAGGAAAGGGACACTAACTTTGAGCGCTTGTCCCGTTAGATCTAATGTCAGTCCTGCAAGGTAAGCACTAATGATCCCTTTTCAAAGATGAAGGGCTGGAAATGAATCTAACTCCAAACCCCATGCTCCACCCACTCTGTCACACTCTATCTGAAACAGTATCTATTTTAAATACACTTTTCCCCAGACACTGTGCCAGTTACTCTATCATTTTAATGCTTCCAGTGACCCTAGAAAGGAGTTATTCCCATTTTACAGATGAATAAACTGAGGTTTAGTGGCTTTCTCAGGCTGAGGCCGATTTTGAGGTTAGTTCAACTAATGATAAAACATATTCTATTTGATACCTAATCTCTGTCCTTGACTCTCTACCTGCCACATTTAATATGTATGCACATACATAACTAAGTTCTGAAGAGAGAATCTTCCAGAGGTACCCTTGCTAGAAGGGCTGATGGAGTCCAGTCCCAGAGTGCAAGTCTAGGTAGAGTTGCCTTTTAACACCACAACTTGAGGTGAAAACTAGACTTTTTGACTGCATTATATTTTGGCCTGTTACAAGAACTCTTCAAACAAAAGGCAGCTCCATATTTCATACTCTAGTAAGATTTCAAGGGTTAGTGCAATTTTCCACAGATAACAAAAGGTAAGTTCAAGGAAATTGTTCTTTGCTTATGAATCAGATATTACTTGGCTTTCTCTGGGGAAACAGGCTTTTACTTCCATAAAAACAAGTATAAAGAATGCAATAGCTGGTCGAGTGAGCCTAAGTTTAGTTATGAGACATGTGAGTGGCTTTCACTATATGATGCTACACTCAGAAATTTCAGATTTGGGTAAATTAGAAGAAAATGTTGTTGAAAATGTTTTTTAAACAACAACAACAACAAAACACTGTCGCAGAATTGAGAAGCCCAAGGTTAAAGTCTCATCTCTTGAATAGTTAATATATTCACATAGCACAAACATCAAAAAGTGTAAAAAGATATGTACTGAGAACTTTGCTACCCACTCTATTTCCCATCCTCCAATTTCTATCCCTCTGCAAAAGTAATCACTGTTATTATTTGGCTGGTGCAAAAGTAATTGCTCTCCACGCAGAGCTGTGTGGAGTCTCAATAGAGCAGCTGCTCAGGCACACACAGAGACCCAGGAGCTTTACAAAATCTTTGGATTGATTGTTTAATTGCTTTGTAACAGATGAGCAAAAAAGGTAGTTTAAATTCACAAAGATATTATCTCTCACTGTTTCTGAGGAAAAGAAACTTAAGAGATCTTGCTGGAAGATTCTGGCTTAGGGTCTGTGATGATGTTGAATTCAACTTGTTGGCCAGGGCTGTAGTTATCTGAAGAACTGATAGATGCTAGAGGATCTGCATCAAAACTCTCAGACGGCTGTTGACAGGAGGCCTCAGTTCCTCTGAGGATGCTCACAACATGGCAACCAGCTTCTCCCAGATCAAGGGATCCAAGAGAGAAAGAAAGGAACCAAGATGGATGCTACTGTGTTTTTCATAACCTAATCATGGAAGTGACATACCATAACTTGTGCCAAATTGTAGTAGTCATCCATACCAAAACTGGGACCGTGTAGAGGGAACTACACAAAGCATGAATATCAGAAGGTGGGGATAGCTGGGGATCATCTTAGGTGTTCGTTACCACAACATTGTTAAGGGTCATTATAGAAAAACTGCTGAAACACAAAGACAAATAGACCATCTTAAAAGCAGCCAGAGAAGAAGAAATAATACATTCGAAAGTGCAACAATAGGACAGAATCAATGGAAGCCAGAAGGCAATGGAATAATATCAAAATGCTTACAAATTAAAAATGATTAAATTCAAATGACAACCTAGAATTCTTAACCTCACAAAAATATCTTTCATAATGAAACTGAAACAAAGAAATTTTAGACAAGCAAAAATTAAGAGAATTCACTAGCAACAGATTTATCTTAAAATAAATGTTAAAAGGCATTCTTGAGGCAGAAGGAAATTAATCCCAAATGGAAGTCTGGAGATACAAGAAAGAATGAAGAGCTACGAGAATGGTAAATCTGTAGGCAAACTAAATTACTTGCTCTATAAAACAATAATATAATATTTTGCAGTTAAAAATATAAAACAACAATAATGTAAAAGAGGTAGATTAATGGAGTTCAAGCGTTTTAAGATCTTTGCCTTGTCAGAGAAGTGGTAAATGTGATAATCTATGTTCGACAGTAGTAAGAAAATAGTGCATGTTTCAGGCCAATTACACATAAAGATTATCACTAAAATAATGCTTTTTTAAAAGAGGTAATTATCAACCTAACTGGGATGTTCACGTAGCATAATAAAAAAATACTTATTCCAAAGAAAGAAAAGAAAGAATAGAAAAAGGATAGCATTTAAGTAGAAAAAAAATTAGATAGCAATGATAGATATAAACCAAAATCTTTAAGTTTAGTAAAAGTAAATAGAATTAAAAGTAAATAGAATATATCAAATAAAATAGAAAGAATTTCATACTGTATTAAAAATAATCCTTTGGGAGGCCCAGGTGGGTGGATCATTTGAGGTCAGGAGTTCAAGACCAGCCTGGCCAACATAGTGAAAACCCATCTCCACTAAAAATACAAAAATTAGCCGGGCGTGGTGGTGTGCTCCTGTAGTCCCAGCTACTCGGGAGGCTGAGGCAGGAGAATCCCTTGAACCCAGAAGGCGGAGGTTGTAGCAGTGAGCCGAGATGGTGCCACTGCACCCTGGGTGACAGAGCGAGACTCCATATCAAAAAAAAAAAAAAAAAAAGAAAGAAAGAAAGAAAAGATGAAAAGAAAAGGGTGGGGAAAAATATATTATGCAAACGTTAAATAAAAGAAAATAGATGTAAGTAGACAAAAATTAGACCAAGTGGATTTTAAAAAAACAATGAGTAGAAATTAAGGCAAATATTTCTTAATGAAAAAGGGTTAAAACACCAAAAAGTTATAACAAATATAAATGTTTATGCACTTAATCACATAGGTGCAGAGAATAAAAAATGGACAGAAATAAAATTTTAGAAAAGAAATGAGAAAACACACAAACACATAATCACAGTAGATTTTAGCATCTCTTTTTATTAAGTATTAAAATAAACATACAAGGACAAAATTCAGTAAGGAGGCAAAAGATTTGAATAGCCTAATTGTTTTAGTTCTGTCAGTTTTTGCTGCAAGAGTTTTCAAGATCTATAGTTAGATGGACACACATTTAGGATTCCTGTGAATTTTTGAAGCATTTACTCTTAGTATTATGAACTACCCTTTTTATTTCAAGTCATATTCTTTGCTCAGAAGTCTTTGATATTAACATAGACATTTCAGCTCCCTTACGACTAGCATTTCCAGGGATATCTTTTTCATCTTTTTGCTTGTTATTAACCTGTGTCTTTAGATTTAAAATGTGTTTCTTGTAGACATGACAGAGATGAGTCTTACTCTTAGTCTTACTTTTTCATTCATTAGACAATCTCTACCTTTCTTTTCTTTCCTTTTTTTTTTTTTTTTTTTGAAATGAAGTTTCACTCTTGTCCCCCAGGCTGGAGTGCGATGGCACGATCTCAACTCACTGCAACCTCAGCCTTCTGGGTTCAAGCTATTCTCCTGCCTCAGCCTCCCGAGTAGCTGGGACTATAGGCATGTGTCACCATGCCTGGCTAATTTTTGTATTTTTAGTAGAGACAGGGTTTTTCCATATTGGTCAGGTTGGTCTTAAATCCCTGACCTCAGGTGATCCGCCTGTCTCGACCTCCCAAAGTGCTGGGATTACAGGCATGAGCCACCGCACCCAGCCATCTCTATCTTTTAATTGGAGTGTTTACACTATTTACTATGTCATTGTTAATATGTTGGGCTTAAGTCTATCCCTTTTGTTATTTTTTCTTTTTGTTATTTTGTTATTTATTTGTTCTATCTTTTTTTGTGTTTTGTTTTCCCACTTTTCTTACCTTCTTTGAATTAACTGAGCATTTTCATATTCTATATTATCTCCCTTACTAGATTATTAGTTATACTTCTTTGTTGTACTTTATATTGATTTTTTCTATTACAGTAAACATCTTTAACACATTGTCATACATCTTCCAATAGTCTAATCCCACTTCGTATATAATGTAAAAACCTTGCAGATATACGCTTACATTTCTCTCCACCAGAACTTTGTGCTACTTTTGTCAAACAATTTACTTGTGCATTTTATAAATCTCAAATATATTTTTGTTAATTTTTTGCTTAAAAAGTGAATAGTATAAGGACTTCTGCTTCTGACGAAAATGGAGTAAAAACAAACAGATTGTCCTCCCACGTGAAACAACTCAAAAACAAACAGACAGAATAGATAAAACTGTAGTTTTCAATACACAGGAATCAGGCAAAAAAGGATGGTAATCATGAGAGACAGGAAACAAACAAGGTGAGTCATGTGATTGCACCAGTGGAGTAAGGAAGAGAAGAGAGTTGCACAGAGAAAGAACTCAGATATATTAAAAGCCTCCCTTGAGCAGCAACACTAGGAAAGAACTATCCAAAATAATTAGAGGGAGCAGTATTCAGTTCTCAACGGGCTGGGAATAGTGTTAGTTCCCTAAAAGTGGAATTTATTTGGAAACAAAAGCCTTTTCTAAATAACTTTGTGAATCAAAAAAAAATCAAAAGGTAAATTTACTAGGAACTGAACAAAAGTGAAAACAGTGTAACAAAATTTGCAGGGTGCTACAAAAGCAGTACCTAGAGGGAAATTCATAGCACTAAACACCTATATTAGAAAAGAAGATATGTCTCAAATAAATGACTTTAGCTTCCACCTTAAGAAGCAAGAAAAATGAAGAGTAAATAAACTTAAAGTAGAAGAAAGAAAACGATGAAAATCAGAATGGAAAAAAAATTAAAAGCTGAAAAATGATAGAGAAAATTAAACAAAAAACAAAAGCTGGTTTGTTAAAGAAGATAAATAAAATTGGAAAACTCTAGCCAGGCTGATCAGGAAAAAGAGAGAACACATTACTAATATTAGCAATGAGAGTGGCAATGCCACTACAGAATATAGATATTAAAAGCATTATGAGAAAATATTATGAACAACTTTAAATCCTCTTTAAATCATTGAGCATATTTATAATACCTGATTAAAAGTATTTGTGCCTACTGTTTCCATAATCTCAGTCATTTCAGGTTTATATATATTGGATTTTTAAAATTATGGGTTTAATTTTCTTGCTGACGTTTTCCTGCTTCTTTACACATCTATCAAGTTTTTATGTGTGTTTGACATTGTAAATGTCAGTATTATTCAGTATCTAGACTGTGTTGATGTACTTTAAAGAGTGCTGGCCGGGTGACCTGGTGACTCATGACTGTAATCCCAGCACGTTGGGAGGCTGAGGTGGGTGGATCACCTGAGTCAGGAGTTCAAGACTAATGTGGCCAAAGTGGTGAAACTTCATCTCTACTAAAAATACAAAAAATTAGCGGGGCATGATGGCAGGCACCTGTAATCCCAGGTACTTGGGAAGCTGAGACAGGAGAATTGCTTGAACCCGGGTGGAGGTTGCAGTGAGCTGAGATCACACCACTGCACTCCAGCCTGGGCAACAGAACAAGACTCCATCTCAAAAAAAAAAAAAAAAAAAAAGTACTGAAGTATGTCTCGTCAGGTAGCTAAGGTACTGTGGAGAAGCTTGGCTTTCTGGAGACTTGTTTAGGACAATTCTAGAGCAGTCTTTCTCTAGGTTTAGTCCTATTGCTAAAGCATGACCTTTACTTTGTCTCTTCAGAATGTACTGGGAGTTCAGTTATTTCATTGCATTATGGCTGGTCAGAATTCAAATGTCTCGCATGTCTCTGTGAGCTCTGAGAATTGTTCAGTTTACAGTTACCCAGTAGTAGTTCTTTGTCCAGCCTCGTGGAGTATCACTGAAGCATGTGCTATTTAGTATTCGACTAAAGACTCAAGAGGGTGCATATGCAGATTTATGGAGCTTCTTTTATTGAATAGCTCCCTCCCCTCCAGTACCTGGGTCTGATGTCCAGCTGTATAGGTCTCCGCAAACTATGATCTCTGTTTCTCAACTCGGCAAGATCACTGTGCTCTGCTGGTCTGCTCCCTAAATTATGGTCCAGAAAGTGCCCTAGACAGATAGCCAGGGGATGTGAGTGATGGCCTTGTTCGTTATTCAGATATCACAGTCCTGTGCTGCCTATTGTATAATGCCTGAAGACAATTATTTCATTTATTTTACATATTTTGTTCAGTTTTCTAAATGTTTACTGTGGGAGAACAAGTCCAGTGTCAGTTTCTCTGTCATGGCCAGAAGCAGAAGTTGACTCATTTACGTATGCAGGTGTATTTATCAAAGCTTTCTGTACAATTTTCTTGGTGTCATGCATAGAAAAAGCCTTTATATTAACTTATATTTTCTGCCAGTACCTTAATGGCTTTATGGTTATTAATATTAAATTCTTTAGGCCATGTAGACTTTATTTTGGTAAGAGATGTAAGGCATTAGTCTAGCTTTTCACAAATGGTTAGCCAATTGTGCTAACCCAATTTTCTAAATAATCTATCCTTTCCTTAGAGGTATAAAATGCCTCCTTTATATACTAAATTTACCTGTACTTGCATCTGTATCTTGACTCTATTTTTTTTCAGATAAATTGTCCATTGCTGAAGCAGTATAGGAAAATTACTCTGAGTTCCGAAATACTGACTTACAAACTAATTGTTAAAGCATACTCTACAGAAAGAAAATGTGCTGAAATGAAAATAACATGGGATGTAGAGGCAAAGAATGTTGACTCAACTCTCTGTTCTACTGCATATTCTCTGTGTAACTTTGGTCAAGTCACTAAACCCATGAGCATCAGTTTCTTCAGTAGTAAGATGGGAACAATGACATTCCGTTATTTCCACTTCACTTTTAAAGCTCTGTATTCCAGCAGGACAGAACTTCTCCGTATTCATAAGATATTTTCCTTTTATACATCTCCACGTCCTGGCCCACACTGTTATCTCTATTTGAAATAGCTTTCTTATTTTCTTCTCTTGGTGGTGAACTCTTATTCACCTTGCAATAAATAGATATGCCATCTCTTCTCTGGTGCTAGATTCTCCAGCTACTTAACCCTTTTGCTCCCAACAGTCTGCACCCACATCTCATTGTGCTATAATTATTTATTTACACATCTGTCTCTTGTGGCTGATTTCAAACTCCCTGGCAATAGAAGCTGTATTTTTCTTATCATTCTCTAATCATCAGAATTAACAGGAGGTGCTCAGTGGGCAATGGTTGAATGAACTGGTGAATGAATGGATACACAGCTGCAGGGCCGAGTGAGTGGCTCAGCAGATTGGCTGTCCCATTCTGCCCTTGGTAAGCACACTCCGGACAAGGTGTTGGCCTTTGTGGCTCAATTTTCTATAGTCTTTTCTTCTTCCAGATGACAGAACCCGAGGCCAGAGCCCTTCTCCCTCTTGTGGGACTCCTGAGCCCTTGTGCCAAATTCCTGAAAGCCTATTTAGAGTTCCTCCAGTCAATGTTCACCTCTTTCCCAGCAATCCCTTTGCTCCCTGCTTTCTCTGTGGGCTCTGGGCTCCCAATTCAGGGTTTTTGTAACCTCAGGACATTCACCTAAAACCTTCAGGTGAGTCACTGAGCAGTCCCAACTGGCCTGCCAGCCTTTGGAACTGTGGCTACTTGGTGGTTCTGACCACTGGCTTTCGACCTGGCCCTTAATTCCCACCTCTCTGTCTTCCTGGGCTGACCAACCACCTGTCACAGCCCGTTGAATTAGAGGAAGGCAACTAACATTTGCTGAGTGATTATTATGAGCTGGGTGCTTTGTATACGGATTTACATTTCATCCTCTCAAAAACTTGTGGGCTTAAGGCTACTGTTTCCATTTACAGAAACCCAGAGAGGTTGAAGCTTGCTCAAGCTTAGAAAGTGGCCGATTCAGTACTCAAGGCCGTGTCTGTCTGATTCTAAAGACTGTGTCCTTTCCACATCTTCCTGTGAACTGTCTGGTCTCAGTTTCCTGGGTATTCATTGTCACATGGTCATCTGAGCTGAGATGTGCTGGATTGGGCCAATTTATTTAGACTTCTGGTGTAAATCCATGGGAATGGTTCTGTCTAGGCTCACGGAGCAGTAGGTCTTCCTCCAGGGCAAACTCCAAGCCAAACACCACTTGGGATTTTGAGGTACAGCACCTGGGCTCACTGAAATCTGAGTCCAAGTCCCGGCTGTGTTGCTTAAAGGTTAGAAGAGCTGGTGCAAGACTCATGTCTTTGGTTTCTTTGGCCTGAAATAATAATCCCCGCTTACCAGGCTAAAGTGGGGAGGTAATGAATAACCCACAGGGAAATGTCTAACAGAAACAAGCACAGATGAATGTGGTTCACACATCGCACCCCCTCCCAGACACCCGCATACCCACCCCCAGGGCAAAAACAGTTGCAAAGGGCAGATCAGCTCTGGAATCGATTGCCTGGCTTTGTATTAACCATGTCTTTTACTTTCTGTATTCTGATGCTTTGTTATCTGGGGCCTTCTGACCCTGGATGGACTGCCTCTTCCAGAGTTAGCTAGTTCCTAGTGATAGTGAACAACTCACCTGTGAGTGCACTTTTTAAATGCAAACCAATCAATCCAGAGGCCACACTCCAATCACCCTTTGTATCAGGCTCTTACACTCTGGGCCACTGTTGGCTTGGCCACAACTAGTGACAGCCCATATGAAATTGTTTGAACTGGTCAGTCTTAAGTCTGCTTACCCTACCTTGCCCCTTCCACCCTCAGAAACCACAACAAAGGCTCCTGCCCACAACTCCCTCTCTCTCTCTCTGCCTCCTGACCCACTCCAGTACTTCCTGTGGCCCCCATGGCATGGTCTGCCCCCTTGTCTTGGAAACTATATATATACATATATGTGTGTGTGTGTGTGTGTGTGTGTATATATATATATATATTTTTTTTTTTTTTTTTTGAGACGGAGTCTCGCTCTGTCGCCCAGGCTGGAGTGCAGGGGCGTGATCTAGGCTCACTGAAAGCTCTGTCCCCCAGGTTTACTTAGGCCATTCTCCCGCCTCAGCCTCCTGAGTAGCTGGGACTACAGGTGCCCGCCACCATGCCCAGCTAACTTTTGTATTTTTAGTAGAGACGGGTTTTCACCATGTTAGCCAGGATGGTTTCAATCTCCTGACCTCGTGATCTGCCTGCCTCGGTCTCCCAAAATGCTGGGATTATAGGCGTGAGCCACCGCGCCCAGCCGGAAACTATATGTTTAATGGCAATCACCTTCCTAGCTATTGGCCTTATATCTTACATTTTCTATTAATACACTACACTTTAAAAAAGGCTTTGAATCCAAGATACAAGGCACCAGCTGTATAATCTCAGGCATACCTATCTGAGCTTCCATTTCCTCAACTATAAAATGGGGACAGTCATCGTTTCTCCTTCTTCTTCTCCTCCTCCTCTTCTTCTTCTTCTTCTTTTTTTTTTTTTTTTTTTTTTTGAGACAGAGTCTTGCTCCATCACCATTACTGGAGTGCAGAGGCATGATCTCAGCTTACTGCAACCTCTGCCTCCCGGGTTCAAGTGATTCTCCTATCTCCCAAGTAGCTGGGATACAGGCATGCACCACCATGCTCGGCCAATTTTTGTAATTTTATTTTAGTAGAGACAGGGTTTCACCATGTTGGCCAGGCTGGTCTCAAAATCCTGACCTCAGGTGACCTGCCCACCTTGGCCTCCCAAACTGCTGGGATTACAGGCATGAGCCAACGCACCTGGCCCACCATTTCTATTTCTTAAGATGGTTGTGAGGATTAACTAATGGATCACCTGACACATGCTAAGTGCTCAACCAGGGTTAATGCCATTAGTGTGATGATCACTGCTGTGCATTTGGTACTCACCAAGCACCCACCATGGTGCAATGCACAGTCTGGGACACAGTGCAGTCCTGATTTGGACGAGGACAAGCTATTAAGACCCCTTCTCTGTGTATTTCCTGACCATCCAAATACAAATGGGGGCCCCTAGCATCTAGAGTTCTGAAGAATTATATATCTGTTGAGGAGAGGCCGGGACTGGAACCTGGCCAGTCTTAGGACCTGAAGGAACAGTTATTCTGACTGGCGAATAGCAGACCTGCATTGGACACAGAGTGTTGCTTGCCGCGTGGATGGCAGGAGGCTGGATGGACAAGCAGATGGCACTGCTAACTTGGTGTCAGAGTAGAGGTCAAGTGAGAACACGGTGAGCCAGGTTGATGGCTAGGAGTCAGGAGAAGGTGATTGGTCAAAGCTACATTATAGGAGCATCAACCTATATACAGAGACCATGTTACCAAGACCTTTTTTTTTTTTTTTTTTTGAGACGGTGTCTCTCTCTGTCACCCAGGCTGGAGTGCAGTGGTATGATCTCACTTAACTGTAAGCTCCGCCTCCCAGGTTCATGCCATTCTCCCGCCCCAGCCTCCCGAGTAGCTGGGACTACAGGTGCCCGCCACCAAGCCTGGCTAATTTTTTTTGCTTGTTTTTGTATTTTTAGTAGAGAGGGTGTTTTACAAGACCATTCTTTACCTGGGTGTGCTGCAGGAACTGGACCAGTCTAGTAGGTGGAGCAATGGCTGGGCTGAGGATATACAGACAGAGGATAGTGACTTCTAGGAACCCAGATACTCCTTGATCCTCCCCAAAACAGAGGTTCCCAAGTGCACACGGACTGCACTCTTAGAGCTGAGCTAGGTTGGCAAATGTAACCTGCAAGGCTCTACATAATTGTTCCTGTGCATAAAACAATAGCATAATGTGGTAGCACCAGTGATAGGATGTGAATGTGTTGGGGAAATGTTGTTGACCTAGTTGGTACAGGAAGAGGGTCAGAGCAGGTATGTGAGATCAGTGATTCTCAAATTTGAGCATGCCTTAGAATCACCTACAGGGCCGTATAAATCACAAATTACTGGGTCTCCAGCCCCAGTCTCCTGCAATTTTCTGATTCAGGTCTAGGGTGGGGCCTGAGAATTTGCATACCTAATATGTTCCTACACTAGCCAGCACTATGCTAGTTAATATTTTTCAAAAATAACTGCTTCCCTTCCCTACCAGGCACCATGCTCTTAGGACCTTCCTTGAGCAAGGAGTCTATTTTCATACCTGAAGACATCAGGCTTGGTTTTATGACAAGGCTTGGCAATGAAATGTGAATATAGGGATTATACCAAGAACTATTGTGGACTTCTGCCATGTCTCTTTTCGTCTCTGTCAGGAGACCCGAATGTCCCAGATGTAGGGCTGCTCATTCAGTCTGGGTCTTATAATGAAGAAGACATGAGATCCAGCTGCACCTGACCCATGATGAACATGTGACATGGGAAATAAGCAAACTGTTGTCATAAGTAACAGATTTGGGGAACTGCTTGTTAGAGAAGCATACCGTGGCTTAAAGTGACTGATATAGAAGACTTCCTGGAGAAAATGATGCTGAATAGAGTCTTAAAGGTGAATTATCTAGATAGAGAAGAGGCAAGGCTATGTCAAACTTCATCCTATAGGGACCTGATAAAGGAAACCTCAAATGTGACATGTCTAAAACAAAGCCTTAGATGCCATTTCCCATCCCCAAATTGTTCCTTCCAAAGTCTTCTGCAAGACATTAAATAGCACCATCACCTACCCTCTTTCTAAAGGCAAAAAATCAGGAAGCCCTCCTTAATCAACTTGTCTAATTCCCCCACTGCCCTCATCAGCAAGTCCAGCTGGCTGCACCTACAAATACAAGGTCAACTCCAGGGTCTCATCCTAGTTTAAGCTGCCACCATCTCTCCCCTGTGTTATTTGCAACTATCCGCTTACTGGTCTCCCTGTTTCCACCCTTGCTACCCTTTACTCCATCTCCACACTGCAGCCAGAGCAATAAGATAAAAATATAAATCAGATTATGGATTAGGTTATTTCACTGCTTGCAATCTCCAAAGGCTTCCAATTATATTTAAAATAAAACCTCACCTCCTTATTGTGGCCTGCAAAGCCCTGTCTACTTCACCAATCTCTCCTCACACTATGTTCTCTAGTCCAGTTCAGTAAGTTCAAGACACACTGGGCTTCTTCCTAATCTTCATTCCCATCTCAGGACCTTTGCACTGTTCCCTCTGCCAGAAGTGTTTTTCCTCAGTTGCTCACATGTCACCTCCTCCTGAAAGCCCTCCTTCGCTACCCTAACAAGTTCCTCTGTTGCTCTCCAAGTTGATCTCTCCCAATGTTTCCTTTCCTTTCCTTCATTGCCCTCATTACTGATTACAATTATTTATTTGCCTATTTGATTGTTATCTGCACACTCATTAGAATCGAAGTTCCAAGATAGAAGATTAAAGATTTTCGTTCATTCATGCATTCACTCCTTCATTCAACAAATATTTATTAAGCATCTAGTATGTAGAAGACATTGTCAGTTCTGGGGACATAGCAGGCAATACTATTTCAACAATAAACCACTGCCTTAAACATTACAGTTGCTCAATAAATATTAGTTGACTAAATAAATAAATGAGTAAACCAAAAGGTAGGAAAAAGGTTGAATCAGAAGGATGTAGATCACATATACATTACTAACAGTAAAACTAAACTTTAATAACAAAACAACAAAATTGCTAAATTAGACTGGCTGGGACATCCAGATCAAACAATATTGGTCCAGAGAAAATGGGCTAGGAAAGACTACCTCATTGGGATTTCTGAAATTATGCAAGAGTCATTAAAATGTAGAATATGACTGTGAATAACCAGCATGAAAATACCAAGTGCATTTCTTCTATTCACAGAATGACTACCCAGTAACTTATTAGGTATAATTTATTAAGGGCTTTCCTTGACAAATGAAAGGAAACTGTATTTGCAAAGGAAACTGCAAATACAGTTTCCTTTCATTTGCAAACTTGTACTGCCGATTTCTATCAATAATTTTGTATCTAGGATTTAATGAATCTTTCAGGAATTTTTATAAACTGCTGCAAGTCAAAGTCAAGAGACAGTATTTGCAAGAAGCAGTGTTTCAAAGGTTGAAATGCTATACCTGGTTCTGGCCAGAAACTCTGAAGTTCTCTTCTTCTTTTCAGATACTGGAATATTCTTCATGTATTGCAGTATCACTTTTGTGTGAAGTCACATGTAACTTGTCCCCCTCCTTTCTATCATGAGAACTACTGAAGATATAAACCAAATCCAGGTACAGAAAAATCTCAATAATTCAGGCTATGGAGAAAGCCAGTGGGAGCCATTGCAAAGCCTGAATTCTAGAGCACTAGGGTATGGTATATGTGTTTTTAAAAAACATACATTCAATAATATAAAGTAAGTCAACCAAGTATTGACTTTTGCTAGTACTTGGTGAGGAGGAAGCTAAATTAATGATATATGAAAATACCTTACAATCGCATATTACATATTGATTTGTCCTCAGAAGGAAGATATACATTTTTTCCTATGAGATTACTTATACATTATTTTCTTAATTCACTTTTTCAGAGCACTTTCAATTGAATTTCAGGCAAAATGCAATCTAGGCCTAGTCCAGCTAAATGCAAACTTTGGATTTGTAGGTCTACATTTTTTATTGCAAAACTTAAAAGCATTCTTACATCCACCATTGTAGAGTTACTCTAACATTCTTCAAAATTTTATCAGAGACTTCTCGCTGTTTTTAGGTGTCAAGATACTAATTGTTTTTTACAATGTGCTGTGACTCATACCTAATCACTTTCCTTTAATGACTCAAGCAGGGAAACCAGTGATATTTGTGAATAGTAGATGGGATAAAAGGAGCTGGACACATTATTTCTTCAACATCTGCCATGATATGATTTCATAAGCAAGAAATGTGCCAAGGCTTCTGCCCAAGTAAGCTATTATTCATTTATTTCATTGTTGAGGAATGCCTTAACATGACTAGGATAGAAAAATTATGTTGCTATGCTTATACAAGAAAAAAAATGAATGGACCAAAGGAGAAGAATAAAAAGCCCAGGAAACCACAAAGACTTTCAGCAGCTTTATGCCAAAGGGGAAAAAATGATCTTTGTAATGAATGGTGCTGATCAGTGGATATCAAAACGGGAAAATAAACATACCTTCACCCCCTACTTCACACAAGTTACAGCTATCAATTCTAGAAGTACAGGTTTCACTATGAAAAATAATAAAGTTTCTAGAAGAAACATAGAGCATCTTCCATCTTCATGACCTTGTAGTATGAAAAGATTTCTTAAATAGATCCCAAATTCCCAATCATATTGGGAAAAATAATAAATTTCTATATTAAATTAAGAACCTTTATTCATTGGCCAAATGCAGTGGCTCACAGCAGCCTCCCAAAATGCTGTAATCCCAGCACTTTGAGAGGCCAAGGTGGGCGGATCCCTTGAGCTCAGGAATTCAAGACCAGTCTGGGCAACGTAGTGAGAATTTGTCTCTACAAAAAATGCAAAACAAACGAACAAAAAAATTAGCCACTCATGGTAACACACACCTGTAATCCCAGCTACTTAGGAGGCTGAGGTGGGAGTGTGGCTTGAGCCTGGGAGGCAGAAGTTGCAGTGGGCCAAGAATCACACCCACTGCACTCCAGCCTGAGTGACCAAGTGAGATCCTGTCTCAAAAAACAAACAAAATAAATAAATAAATAACTTTCATTCATCAAAAAGACACCAACATCAAGAAAGCAAAAACTACAGCTCACAGAATGGAAAGTAATATTTCCAACATTTATCTAACAGAGAACACATTTCCATAATAAATAAAGGATGTCCACAAATCAGTAAGAAAAAGACACAAACCCAGTCGGAAACTGGGCAAAAACATAAACAAGTACTTCACAAAATAGAATATCCAAATGGCCAATAAACATACTCAAAGATAGCAAATCTCATTAGTCATCAGGGAAATACAAATCAAAAACACAATGAGATAACACTATACACACAGTGAGTGGAATGGCTAAAATGAAAGACATATGATGCCAATTGTTGAGTAGGATGTAAAGAAGCTGGAACCCCCATAAATGCCTCTGTTGAACATGTATGTTGGTAGCACCATGTTTAAAAAGTTGCTGGCAGTATCTATTAAAGCAGTGTGTAGGCATATCTCATGACCCAACAGTTTTACTCCTAGGGATCCGCATTACGGAAATGCATGCATATGTTCACTAAAAGATATATACAAGAGGCCGGGTGTGGTGGTTCATGCCTGTAATCCCAACACTTTGGGAGGCTGAGGCAGGCAGATCACAAGGTCAAGAGATCGAGATCATCCTGGCCAACATGGTGAAACCCTGTCTCTACTAAAAATACAAAAATTAGCTGGGCATGGTGGCGTGCATCTGTAGTCCCAGCTGCTCAGGAGGCCGAGGCAGGAGACTCACTTGAACCCAGGAGGTGGAGGTTGCAGTGATCTGAGATCACGCCACCACACTCCAGCCTGGTGACTGAGTGAGACTCCGTCTCAAATTTAAAAAAAAGATATATACAAGAATATTCATAGCCCAAATTGGAAGCTACCTGAATGCCCATTCAATGGTAGAAAGGAAAAATAAACTGTGGTATATTCATAATGAGTTAGTGAAATAAGAATGAGAAAACTGCAACCACACAGAACGAAATGAACATCTCTCTCAAACATCCTGCTGAAACAGTGCAGACAGACACAAAAGAGTAGATACTGCACAATTACTTTGACATAAAGCTCAAAAACAGGCACAACTAATCTGGAGCCTCAGACGTCAGGATGGTGGTTTGTCTTTTCAGGATTTTAACTGGAAGGGGCATGAGGGAGGCTTCTGGGATATTTAAATGTTCTGAGACATTTTTGCTCTAGGTGCTGATTACATGTTCAATTTGTGAAACTGTTCAATTTGTGAGAAGTCATCAAGCTGGACACATGATCCTTACATAAAACTGAACACTTATAATTTATGCATAAAATAAAATCTCACAGCAAGACATTTTATATTTTCTTCAGTTTATTTTTGATTATATATGTAGAGGCCAATTTTACATGATAGCTTCAAACCAACCATTGTACATTAACCAAATTTTACACAAGCCATTTGAAAAAAGATCTAAAAATGTGCTTAGTTATTGGTATTATATAACATTTATCAAGCACCAAGAGTGTGCTGAGAGCTGTACAGAACAAACATAGAAAAGACACAGTCCCTGCCTTCAAGAATACCCATTCCTTCAGGATCTTGCACATAAAATTTCACCTTACATTCCACACTCTTTTATTCATAAGGCATAAATAAGGAAGTTCGTTGCATTTCTCATTGTTACTTAATAAATATTGAATACCCTTTTCCCCAATTATATGAACAATTATTCGTATCTTTACCTTTAAATACAAATTTTCATAGTACAATATACAGTATATACTGATTTGGTATTCACACAATTGACCACAATATTCTTGCAGGTTGGTTATAATATGAAGCATGTTGAATTTCAACATTCACAAACTTTTATACCACTTAACAGAATCTTTTACTGTTGGCAGAGCTTCTTCTGTTTTGTTTTTTCTATTAAGAAAAAGAACCAACAAATGTGATGCCACTGCTCTTATCTTGATAACTTGTAAACAAAAACAGCACTGCCTTGATTCCAATAAGGGTATCAGAACTATGGCACAGATATTCAGAACAGTGATATTTAGCACGTCTATTAAACTAGCCTTGCAGCTATCAATCACATAGTTGCATGCCTTAAAATACTAACAATTTATGATCAGCTAGTAATGGATGATGTAAGTATGATTTACCTTACTGTATTTGCAGTTTAATGAAGGGGATACTGGTATAAAATTTCTGAAAAATATGAGCGGGAAAATATTTTTTGCTTTTCTGCAAGGCTGTGTTCAAAACAAATTCAGATTAGAAGATGAAATGATTACAAATTTAATCATTGATTAAGGATATTTAATTTCAAACTAATCTCTTAAATAATAACATTTTATTACTTTTAAAATGCAGGAAAAATGAAGTGAATTTTGATAATGTAATTTTAGACTCAGGTACAAGAAACTGCCCTTTATATAAAAATGCCAGAGTATGGTGGGAGATGGCACCCAGTACAGTAGAGAGGCCCATCCGTATGTCACCTCTGGGGAGCTCATTGTAACAGGAGGTGATGGGCAAAGATTAGAGGGATGGATAGATGTTTCCCTCCTAGCCAAACTCTGTCTTGCTCAGTCTGCAAACTGAGGGAATAGAGGAGATAGGGTGAGTCTCAAGGTCAGGGAAGGAAGACTGGGGTGAGCTTGGGGTCAATGGCAAGAAAGGCTCCAACTGTGAACTTTACCTTCTATCTATCCCAAGACCCCAAGCATCCAGTAGCTCCAAGCCATGGTAATGATTCATAACCTCAACATCAGATTTGGTATTATCAGGCTGAGGATGACCCCTTTGCAGAGAAACCCACCTTACTTTTGGCCTCCATTGTCCAATTTCCTGGATTATTACCAGGTCTAGATGTTGCCATTATTCAACAACAATGTTGAGTTGAATTTTAAAGCTCCTTAAAGCTACTCTGGACTCAGAGCAAGACTGAATTTCTCTGACTACCTCTCCAGCTATGGAAAGTATAGAAGAATATTCTACAGAATCCTTTCATTTTCAAGCCTGAGGTGTGACTTATAGTCATGCCCTCCCAAGGTAGCTAGGCATATGCCCAGATGGGGTCCACTAGGAATAGACTCAGCCAAGGGCAGTGGAAAAAGTGGTTTGGTCCAGCCTCTATGGTCCTACCTGTCAAATGGAAGATTTGGGGTGGATTTGACTAGATTTTTCTTATTCTGGGTAAGTACATCTCCATTCTTCTGCAAATCCAGAGCAAGAGGTTGGGAGCTACTATCTCTGATGCTCTGACACTTAATCTGCGATAAAGAGGAGACTAGTGGGGCTAGAATGTGGTACAGAGTCTTACTGGTTGAGGGGTTAGGTAGAAAGGCAATGCCCAGAGTGGTAACCTAGTAGTCTCTTTGGGGTGAAAGAAACAACCTTATGTAATATGCCCCATTGAAAACAGAGCACCAAAGAGTATAATTCTGATGACAGATAGTAACATATACATATTTTTTTATTTTCAATTATAAATCCTCAGTTTTTCATACTAAGGCTTAAGTTTTCAGTCACTGAAATTGAAAATCCATACATAAACATGATAATACAAATAGATAACATGAAGATTTCTAAAAATAAAGGTTTACTACAGATGAAAACATTCATCCCTCACTTGTTAACATAATAAAATTAACTGTCTACCCCTTAATGGTGAACAACAGAATTAGACACAGCAAGCTAAGCATTATTTGGGATTTTTCAGAATGGATGCTAGACTCCTATTGCTTTAAAACTTGAGATGCTTCAAATCTCTCTTTTAGAAATTTATTATATCGTACAGAGTGATTACACTTGCTACCAAAATCTGTTTATATCCCACCTTGTTATCAAAAATATATATATAAGGTAGCTAGTTTCTGTCAATCCTTTTTTTCTTTAACCTGTAACAACACACTGGAATCAGATGCTGATAGGGATTCTTTCTGTTCCATTATTGGCAAAGCACCATTCAGCAGGTGGAGACAGATCAAATTTGGATGAAATTACAACAGCTTCTTTTACACTAAAGAAACCTTGCTCTCAGGTTATTTAACAGAGAAGACAATAAATGAAAATCAGGTATTTAGATAGACATATAGATAAGTGGTTAAATAGATAATATTTTTTGCACTGCTGACAAGTATTCAAAACTCTGGAGTAGGTGTTGGGGTAACTGAGAAGACCTCGGTGCCTTTATTATTATTATTGAACAAGCTTTCAAAATCTTTTTAAAGCCATTGAAAATGGCAGATATTAGTAGTGCATGAAAACCATCGTTTACAGATAGAATGTCAATGTTTAGCCATTGTCTCTACTCTTCAAGGCACAAGGACAAGTTCCAAACTCTTCAACTCATGTATGAGAGGCAGAGCATCTGGTACCACCAGGAGATAGAAAATCAAGGAATAGAGCCACACACCAAAGCAAGAACAGGAGATCCTTTGGAATGGCCATGATTTTCAAATACTGACCTTACATCATTAGCAAGCAGCTCCCCTACACTTTGGATTGAGGATGGGAAGGTCTCCTGGCCTGAATACCTTGGCCCATCATGCAGTCTGAGCATACTTCATTCCACGCCTGACTTGGTAGTCCAGCTCCTTCTTACTCCAAGTGCAAGGAAGAAGGTCCAGAATGTTTCCATGAAGATCTGCAGTGATGCAGACATTCTGTCTTGTTCATGACAAAAGGGCAAGAATGAAACGTCAGTAGCCCTTGATAAAAGTCGACAGAGAAGTAATACCCTTTAGGGATGCACACCCTATTACTTCACCAGCAATAGTCTAAGAACTTTATGGAAAAGAGAACCCACCCTCTTTTCTTCTTATGTTGCTACTTCCCTTAGTTTCTTCTAAAGAGGCATGTATTAAATATCTTCTGTATAACTTATTCCCCACCATGAAACATCATCAAAATGGAAAGAACCCAATTAATCTTCCTTTTTTTTTTTGGTTGGAATATTCAATTTGTATTTATTGATAGTCCATTATGTTCTTTTGGTAGGAAAAGATATTGCACTTCTAAAAATGCATCAGAGTGTAATTGAGTCAAACCTAACAGGTAGGTAGATTTCTCACTAGAATTAGTATAGTTTCTGAAAACCACCTTCATTCAATATTTGTAGAAATGCCTCCATGATTTCATCTCTGTTTCAATAAATTGTTGTCTCACTGCTGCAAGATTCTAAAATACAGACGACAACATCGATAGTCATAAGCTGTACGTAAGGTTGCATTCTTAGCTCATGATTTCATTGTGCAGATGGGCACGACAATAACGAGGATGACGGTGCATGCCGCAGCAGCGATCAGAGCAGCTATCTTGCAGACCTTGGCTCGTCTGAATTCGGCTTCTTTACGTTTTAGTAATGAATCGTATCCTGGAGTATAAATGTCTTCCATCCAGTACTCTAAATTGTTTGGGTTTAAAGATTCTTGCGTCTAAAAGTGAAGAGAAGATGTTAGAAATACGGTGAATACTTGAAATCAGGTCAAAGACGTCCTGACAGTCATCACTCCTGAAGCACTTAAGTTGTCTGCAGCTGGGAGTTAGAGACTGTGTTGCATAACATTGCCCCACCAGCCCCTTGCCTGAGGCAGGCTACCACAGGCTCATCCCACATATCACAGATTGCATGGGCCCCTCCCTCACTAAAAATGTCGTGTTGGTTTTGACACAGAGAAACCCAAGGGTCTTTCATCCGTAAGCAAGCAAAATGGGGCTGAGATGAGCAAGACTCTAAACTTCAAGGGCATGCAACCAAGAACAGGCGGGCCCCTCTGCAAGGGAAACAAGGAAAGTCACTGAAAAATGCTTTCTTCCAACAGGCTCTATGAACAGATCTGCTTGAAACAAGACCATCCATCATAGCATTCTGAAAAGCTTCTACTGAAAAATCAAAGGAACCTCCAAGATGAGCAGTTCAAACAAAATATAAAACATTTCAACTTCAACCATTTATCTGAGCAGGTCATGCCACTGCTCAAAGTCAAGGTCTACTGACCCCATAGCAGACTGTTCCCACCCCAGACCTGCCGTGGCAATGGATCCAGACTTGGTGCAGCTTCCCCAAAGAGAGAGCCCCCACTGACATCTGTCTGCTGATCTCCCCAAGATTAATCAACTGTCATCAGGAGAAATACCATATTTAACCTGTATTGCCTGTGAATCCTATTCCACGTTGACAGTTAAAATCTATTTCCATGAAGAAAGGCAGTGTTCTCATTTTATGGCAAGCATTTAATAATATGAGTGTCACATAAAAGCAACAACACATTGCAATTCCAAGTGAGGCCATTTAAGTCTTTGAAATGCAAACAAAATATCTATTTTGAAGATTTTCTTAGATTGCTGTATGTTCAAAAACATGGGCACATTAAAAATTATTCATACACATATATAAACACAGGCCCAAAAAACAAACCTTTCAAAGTTTTAAAAAACTCAGTTGTACCATTTATTGATGGAACAGTGACGATTCTAATGCATGCTAGTAATTCTCTGCCTGGCCTTCTAGATTCATTCTGTTTTTTTTTCCATCTTGCTCTGTGCCCCTAGGAATATAAACTACATGGACACATCATGGGGACTCCCCTGCCTTCAAGCTCCCATGGAGTTTCAACCAATGAAGACAAGAAGAAAGAGAGATTGAGGTATTTATTCCCCCAGCACCCTCCTGGCTGGGCTGCAGTTTGTCAGTGGCCCAGCTCCTATTGGACACCTGCTATCAGAGCTGTGGGTCTCAGTGAGTTTCAGAAACAGCCCCTTTCCCTTGGCCCTTCAGATCCAAGGGTGGCAACAGCTTCCTACTGGTGCTGGTCTCTGGGTGCTTCACCAGCTATTGTAATGAGTCCCCTCCTTAACTACCCCTTTGAGCACGCCACCTGCCTCCTGCCAGGACACTGACAACCCGCAGGCCCTGCTCCCCCAGGCTTGATTATCTACCTGTTGCTCACAGTCATCTAGCACACAGCTAGGCACACTATGGCCTGCAGGCCATATCTCACCTGCCACCTGTCTTTTTACAACCCTTGAACTAAGAGTGATTTTTTTCCATTTTTAAATGGTTGAAAAAAAAATCAAAAGAATAATATTTTATGACATGTGAAAATTATATGAAATGCAAATCTCAGTGTCCAAAAATAAAGATTTATGGAAACACAACCACTCCTAATTGTTTCCAAATTGTCTATAGCTGTTTTCGTGCTACAATGGCCGAGTTGAGCAGTTGTGAGAGATTATAAGGCCCACAAGGCCTAAAGGGTTTACTATCTGGTCGTTTACAGAGAAAGTTTGCCAGTTCCTTTCTAAGACATGCTATACGACACTGTACAATGGAAAGAGAAGGGAATCTAGGCATCACAGAAAATCTTCCTGGTCCCTTCCCTCACCAAGGCATAATGTTGAGAGACTGCTATTTAATTTCTCAAGTTATGTGGAAGGCTGGAAGGTGGTCCTGGACACTCAGGGCACCCAAAATAGAAACCAAGACACTCTCAATGTGGGAAAAGTCCTTATTGTACAGGGTGCTCTGTCCAACTCTTCAGCCTTTGCAAGAAACTCCTGCTACAGCATCCTCTGCTGGAACCCCAGGAGCCTCTTCCCTGAGCTTCCCGGAGCAGTTCCACTGCTGCCAAGCCCTGACTGTTGGACCGCCTCCTCCTCCTGCTTGAGCCGCCAAAGCTCTACCTGCCACAGGCCCTTGGGGCCAGACTGCTCTCCTTGGCATGAAAACATGAAAGCCCTTCAGCAATTTAATAGACACTAAAGAAAGGAGAGATGGACCCAAGATGGGCATATTTTGCTGGAAGACTGGTCTGCAGAAGTGGGTAATGTGCCCCTAAAGGCTGGGAGCTGGTGGAGGGTCAGACCAGCAGCCCTCCATACCCTGGCACCTGGAAGTCAGGCTCAGCACACTATGGGTAAAACAACCTGCTCTTCTTCCCAGTCATCCTAGGGCTGGCCCAGGAGCCAAACAGTGTGTAAATAAAACATCAGATTTTGTGCTTTAGTCCCTCCGGCTCATACAGAAGGAAATTGGCTTCCTTTCATAGCTATATACACTATTATGGGCTGGGATTCAGTGTGTGGAATAAACTATTTTTAATTAGTTTTTTCAATAACTGTAAGCTGTAATCGCATCAAGTAGAAGAGAGGTAATACTGAGGTTTCAAGGGACACAGGCGAATGTATGCAGTTATTAATTAACCCTCGCAAACACTGGAAAGAAGAAAAGGGTTTGCACCTTTGCCTATGCCCTCAAGTGAGAACCACTGATGGCGAATGTACATCTCAACACAAAGGAACTCCGGGAAGATTGTCCAGACACCAACACTGCCCTAAGACTGTACCCGAGTCTCTGCAAAGAGATGAAAAGAAAAAAGGTGGTACTTGCTGCCTTCACCAAGCTCTCAAGGTTGGCTCTTTTTTGCTGTAAACACCCTCATACGGCTATTGAACTCTCTACTTCCTCATATTTTATGCAACTGGATACTCTCTCCTTTGCACTTTTAAGTAATGTCACCTAAAGCTCTATAACCCAAATATCTGTTTTTAATTTTTATAATTTTATCTTCATGCTTATAAACATTGGTGCATTAAAAGCTCACATATCTGTAGGGGGAAAATCTTCCAGCTCCCTCCCTGCAAGCTTTGCAAAGATGTTTCTCAGTCTACGACTCACCTAATTAATCGAACTCTTTCAAGGTCATCCAGTGATACTGGTGAAATATTGATTATTCCGTTGCTTGAACCATTCACACCTCCAGGTCCTTTCTGACCCCCAGCTGCTCTTGGTATTCTAATTCCCACAGATTGAGGTATGACGCCCATAGCAGAGCTGCACAGGGACCCACTGGAGGGAGAATCAAATCCCTCTCTAGCCTCCTTGCCCACAGGAAGTTGACAGAAGAGGGATTGACCTGAAGGGTCAAGGGGTGTGCAGTACAAGTGGGAATGTAAAATGCAAGAGGTAAGAGGGGTGAGGATGGGTTCAGGGTTGCTCCTGATGCGCCCACAACACTCACTGTCTGGCCAGAGCTGCCCCTTCCCATAATTGCTGTCATTTAGGGCCCAAGACAAACAAATGTCATTGCAATCATTTTTTTTTTAAACAACATAAAACTCCACTAAACTCTTAACAATAGCAAAATGAAATGGTAAGGAAGTTGTAGAAGAGAAAGAACATGAGACTTATTGCCAGATGGTCCAGTATGAATTTAGACTTGTCTGACCTGGGGCAAATTATTGAGCTTCCCGGGGCCTCGATTTCCTCATCTGTAAACTGAAGGTGGTCATAACAATTCCTGCCTCACAGGCCACTGTGCCTGGGACTGAGAGACTGTAGAAAGCACTATGCAAAGTTGATTGATTTCAGCGTCATTGACCAGCCCCCAAGGGCCTTCTTTTTCAGTGCCTACTGGATGCCAGGTACTTTAAATATATTATTTTTAATTCTTACAGTGACTCACAAGCTCGATATTATTATGTCCATTTAACAGGTGGAGGGGCTGAACCTCAATCAGATGGAGTGCATGCTTCCGGCCACACAGCGAAGGAGTCCGGGATGAAAACCCAGTGCTGCCAGAATGTGGTCTTTTCTCTCCACCACACTGCACCTCCCACAGCCCTCTGTTCTAGAGCAAGGCCACTTCAGGGAAGCCTTGCCATACTGATCTCCACAGGCAGCTCTCACCAACTGTGCTTCACGTGCATGGTCATTCCAGGGCCTGGGCGGAACGGGCACCCCTGGTGCTATGGCCTGGCTGCCGGCAAAGCTAGGTGCACAGGTGGGGACAGGGTGCTTCCTTTGCTCCTGTGGTGATCTGGAGACACAGATCAACCCAGTGTGAATGGAACCAGGCAGAGTTGCCCACCAAAATAAAAGTGTGGTCAAAACCCAGCCCTGCCTGTGGGTGAACAAAAAACATGCCCTCCAGCCACAACTGCATTCATAGAGCTTCCGGGGATGGCTCTTACCTGGGGCTGCTCCGTATGGAAACATAATCCATAGCTTGGCTCCCACAAATATGCTTATCCCACGTGCTACATATGGAAGGAGAAATCAGCTTGTATTTCATTAAACAGTTTGGCTCAGGTCTTGTGAGCAAATATTAGAATCTGCACTTGGTACAGAGTTGTAAATGTATCGTTAGCAAATCAGATGGCCGATAAAAAATACATAAATAAATCAAGCATTCCTACTGCTAAATGTTTACAAATAAGCAAAACAATGATCCCCTTGTTAAAAGTCTCTTCTGTTCTATGATTTATTAAAGTTCTGAATTCCATGTTGGGGTCCCAGGGAGTTGGAGGGTGTGGAAGTGGGCTGGTTGGTCTAAGCCGTCTGTGATCCATTCCTGCATTTGCCCGGGCACAGCTGGGCTTCCCCCAACCCAGGGACAATGAGAGGCTCACCTGCAGGTCCAGGGCTGTCAGCTTGCCCTTGTCACTCGCATTCCGTGCATACTCCTCAATGGTCCAAGAAGGTTGGCCCCTCTTCACCTCGGCCAACTCAGTCAGCCGCATGTCTGTGTACAGTGGGTTGCTCTTCATGTGGGCCTTGAGGGAGGCAGGGTAGGGGTGAGGGCTGAACACCTGCTCCACCAGGAAGCCGTCTTTGGGCTGCTTGGGCAGTCGGTGCTGTGGGGGAATGTCGTATTGCCTGTCTGCCTGCAGAGGGGCACAAAGAAGTCCAGACAAGTGGCAAAGATGCCCTTGGATTTCACAGTGCAATTGAGCAGCCAGCAGCTTTCCTGTAGACATCCAGGTAGCAAAGTGCAGTTACTTCCAAGCAAATCGAAAGTGTGAAAACAGCCATGTTGGGGGAAATTCTCTAGGAAAAGCTTATGATCATAATGTTACTAATATAAAGTAACATTTCTGTGCCAGAAAAAGGTTATTTAATGGAGCCTTTATGCCATCACTACCATTGTGAATCCCCATTGTACAGGTAGGAAAACAGAGCCCAGACTCAGTAACTTGCCCCAGGCACACAGCTAGTAAGGGGTGGAGCTAGGATTTAAACCTGATCATCTGGCTTTAGAGAGTCTTTAACTACTGATATTAACGCCCCGTCTTTCTTTTACCGTTTTGCACGGGGTACAGATGAGTAAAAGTCCTTTCCTCAAGGAACTCGCTGAAAACCCTGATGCTACACTGCTTCTTTGGAAGGAAGAACCTGAATCAGAAAGCACATGTTGAGAGCCTCTACTGATTTTCCCAGGCAGCAGATGGGCCCCTGTCAGAAGGAATATGGCCTTCAGAATAAGAGAGCAGTCTGGGCAGCAGTGTGGAGGTAGGAAGGTGCCTAAAACAGGTGGCAATAGGTTATATTCTGAGTCATTGAATGCAACCCAAAGGTTTCTGCTCTCAGTATACCTGTCCTAAGACTGAGTCAGTGCTCATTTCTGTGACCTCTTAGGACTATATCCAGACTTTTGGCCAGCATTTGTGCCTTTGAACTATAACCGACTGTTTGCCCATCTGGCTCCTCTGCTAAACTATGAGTTCCTTGAAGGCAAGGGATCGTTTTGTTCACCTTTTAATCCACTTCTCCAGCAAGATGAACCACCAAGTAGAAGACACTCCATGAATATTCATCAAAGGGTTAGAGGCCAATTATATGTAGTCATGTATATGGAACAGAGAGCAAAGAAGTTGTGTATCTCAGTAATAGCAAGAGAAAAAGGAAAAAAGAAGAATGTGAGTCAATGTGTGTGTACAGAAGGAAGAGAAGGAGAATGTTTAGGTGTGATGCGATGAGAGTTGATGTGCAAGAACGTGGTGGGCACATGTGGTGTATATGTGTGAATGTGTGGCTTATACACTTGCATAGGGGCTGGAAGCACATGTGGTGTATGTGTGTATGTGTATGAGTGTGTGGATCATATGATTACATAGGGGCTAGAAGCACACGTGGTGTATGTGTGTATGTGTGTGAGCATGTGGATCATACGCTTGCATAGGGGCTGGAAGCACACGTGGTGTATGTGTGTATGTGTGTGAGTGTGTGGACCATACGCTTGCATAGGGGCTGGAAGCACACGTGGTGTATGTGTGTGTGTGTGGGAGTGTGTGGGTCATACATTTGCATAGGAGTTGGAAGCACATGTGGTGTATGTGTGTACGTGTGTGAGTGTGTGCATCCTACACCTGCATGGGGACTGGAAACACATCTCCACCTACCAGCAAACCCAACCCATTGACTTTTACCCAAATAGAGCATAACATTTGGCTATTCCAGACCATCAAGACTGCTGACACTGACACAGAGAACACAGGATAAACCCACACAAGAAAATGAGGTTCCCTCTTATTTTCTAACTCATCAAAGCCAAGTATCTTCTAAGAGACTTCACCAGTTTTTGCTCATCATCACCACCCAACACTCAGAGAGCTCCTATTACATGCAGAGTCTGCACCAAGCTGGGAGGAAGGGTAGATGGTGATAATAATAACTACAATGGCAGCCACTGCGGGCATAATTGAAATTAACCAAGGGCTATGTGTCCACCACTCTGCTCAGGGCTAAACATGCATTGTCTTCATTTCATCTTCTCATTAAAATTCTGAGGTTGTAACTATTATTGTCCCCAGTATGGATGTGGAAACTCAGGTCAGAAAGGTTAAAAGACTGACTCAACGTCAGACAGCTGGTAAGAGGCAGAGCCAGGATTTGAAACTGTTTTCACTTCTAAGATGGAAAGTTTCACTGCTGCCCATGCCTGTTTGTATCACTGAGTTTGTGTTCTTACTGGGCAGTCAATATATATACATAATACGTATTTTCAAAAAAAGTTTGCATCCACTATGTCTGAACAAACAGGAGTAAGGGCTGGAGACCAGCAATAAGCCCTAGGAAAGCTTACAGAGACTTATGAAGTAAGGGGCCTTGAGGGGAACATAGGACTTAGATCAGTAGGGGGGAGGTGGACCAGAGAGTCTTGGTGGAGGATTCATGTGAAGAAAAATTTGACAGTGAAATAGGACCTGGCCATCATAGGTGCTCAATTAGTGTTTACTGAATCGGTGACCAAATGAATGAGCATGGTTATTTTGAGGAAAAACAGGAAAACTCATCAAGGTAGAGCAGGGTCCAGTCAAGGTATAACAGAGCCTTCTGGTTGAGGAAAGGTACATGAAATTCACAGGGTTGCGAAGGCCTGACTAAGAAGTTTGCAACTCTTTGTGGAGGCAAAGGAGAGTCAGAGAAGAGTGGGGAATAGGGGACCCTGCGCAACCACAGAGTGGCATTTTAGGAAAGTGAATGCAGCAGTGGCCCATGAGATGAGATGGAAGGTAGAGAATGTGCCCAAGCATCCTCAGTAGGGGAAGAGCCTTGACTCAAGGTAGAAGTGTAAATGGAAAAGAAGGCAGAGTTGCAAGAGACATGACAGAACACAAATCCATAGGGTCTGGTAGCTATGCTGGACACAGTGAGCCCAAGAAGAGGGACCAAAGGGGCTTCTTTAGTTTGGAGGATTGCTACAATGCTGACCCCATCCTCACCTCTCCCAGAATGGAAATAGTGAGAAGGAACACTGGTTTTAAAGGAACAGAAAAGCCTGCTTTGGGAACTGTAGATTTTGACATGTAGACAAGACATTTAGGGAAACTGGCCTTTAGCAGTTTGACATATGCAACCAAAGCTCCAAAGGCGGGCTGGGTCTGGTCACTACCATGGGAATCACCACCTCAAAGTTGGTGAGAGCCACAAGCCAGGAAGGAGAAATGAGGTTGCAGAAGGTGACAAAATAAAGAGAATGCATCCCCAGCATTAGCAACTTTGTGTTAGGCCTATCGAGCAGATCTGACTCAAGCTTGTGACTGCTCATTCCTGGGGCTTTGTGAAGCTTTGACATTTGATAGATGGGAGGCATGGCTAGTTCAGTTTAACCTGATATTTCTACAGAAGCACCTAACCATTTGAGTTATCTAAATGGCCACTGTTCAATGATATCTGAAACCCAAAGCACCAGAAACCTGGCCAGACCCTGGCAGCTAAGAGACAGTGACAATAGAACCCGAGCAGAGGACTGGATCTGGGTGTCTTGTGCCCAGCATGGCAGCACAAACCAAATTCTGGATCCTCTCCAGCACCAAACGTAGTAAGCCACTCCATAAGGGCAGAGTGGTAATCAGCAGACACCAGAGGTTTCTTTAAAATCAGAAAAAAAAAAAAAGACTTCTTCTACTCCCTCCCCTCTTTGGACCCTGAAAATTTCCTTAAAACCCAGTTTTCCAAGCTTTTCCTTCTCAGCACCATTCAAGGAGCTCAGCCTCCTCCCTGGCTTTGAATGTCTGTAGCCCACACCACTGTCACTCTCTGACAACACAGACCTTGGAGACCTCAGGAGCAGGGACTTGTCTGTCCATTGACCTTCTAGAAGCAGGACATGGAATGGAGACAAGCAACACACTGAAGTTGTATCACCTTGGCCAGAAAGGGGTCACTATAACCCAGTTAGAATGAACAGGATTCGCCACAGGTCCCACAGAAACAAATCATCCTTACTGCAGGGGGTGAGAGAAAGAAATGATTCAAGTATATGTGTACACAATGATTCTAGGACTGAGGAAGTGAAGTCTGCTATAAACATGTAAAAGAACTGAGCTTATGTGAAAGAGCCTCCAACAAGCAACAGTGTAGAGAAAAAAAACTAAAAAGGAAAGGAAGACACCAGATTAAGCATTGCTGTCTTTTTTTGAGACAGAGTCTCACTCCGTTGCCCAGGCTGGAGTGCAGTGCGTGATCTCGGCTCACTGCAACCTCCACCTCCTGGGTTCAAGCAATTCCCCTGCCTCGGCCTCCTGAGTAGCTGGGACTACAGGCTCGTGTCACCACACCCAGCTAACTTTTTACATTTTTAGTAGAGATGGGGTTTCAACACATTCGCCAGGCTGGTCTCGAACTCCTGACCTCATGATCCTAGTTATCATTTTACTTCCTAACCATCAATTTATTTTATAATGAAAAAAAACCTCATGCTTAAAAAGGAACATCACACATGCAATGAAGTCCATGAAACGAATGTATCAACTAGCACCCTTTTCAGCATTTTCCCTTATGTACCCGACCTGCATCCTGCTATTTCAGAAAGGACAGGAAGATACCCTTGGTGATGCTTGCCTGGGCTGACACATTCCCCATTCTATGAAAATCTGTTCTCACACCACCTGTCCCATGAATCCCAACCCTACGTTCTGCTGTCGGCACCATCACAGCATGTGCTCCTCCTAGCTGACGGACAACTTGGCGGAACACATGACCTGCCTATGTTGTCCTCTCTATTCCAATGTGAAAAGCCTGCCAAACCTGGAAGGATAATTGGCACACAGAGGACAGGCCTCTTGCCTGTTTAATGCCATGTTCAAGGCTTTGAAATGTGCCAGGGCTGTGATGAAGCTGGTGCCTGATTTTGTGAACTTAAATTTAAATTACCTCTTTAGATTTCCGATGCCAGTCTTTATTATCTCCTGGGCCTGTGTCTTTTATCTCCTCCTCATTGAGGCCCACACGGTTGGTGTAAGTGATGGTGCGCCAGTCTCTGGGCGAGTTGGAGATGCTGGCGATTTTGGACTCTGTGGCACTGTTCTCCTCTGTTAGGGATCTAGAGGATGGCCTGGTGAAGAGGCTTTTTTTTAAGGCCTTGACCCGCAGGCTCTCGCTGTTGCTCCCGCTAGCATCAGAGCAGCACCAGTCGGGGTTGTTCTCCAGTTTTGGTCCATGGGAGCCACTGTGTGCACGGAACATCCGGGGAGAGGCACTGTCATCAGACGGAACCTCGCTCGTCAAGGAGTTCAGATCTATCTGCACACTCACCTTCTCAGGCTGTTGCATTTTCTGGTCCAATTTATTTAGTTTGCCCAAGACCTGGGAGATTTCCTCACGGACACCCGACAGGGATTCCAGCTTCCGTTCAATTTCGCCGATCCTGAGCACCAGTTTGCACACACTGGTCTTCAGTTCTTCTTCCGAATGGTGGGTGTTTTCAGGCCGGTTGCCCTTGTCTCCCTTGCTGTTGTGGACCCCATTGGCAATTTTGGTTAAGTTGTGCTCGGGGGAACTATCACAGTCTGACTTATGGAGCTGAGACAAGGACCCTGTGCTGTTGTAGCAGGACGACTGTATCACTCCTGTGGAGCCACTGATGCTCATGTCATCAAGAAATCGGAAAATGTCACTGATGTCGTCGCTGACAATTTCTGAGTCATCGTCTGAGTGCTTCATGGTGTGCCTGTCACTGTACTTGCCCTGACTGGAGGTGCACAGGTCTCTGCATTTCTTGGGCTCCAGCACGTGCTCAGTCTGGGTGCCCACGCTACTGGTATCTGAGCTGAGCTGCCCACTGGTGCAGTTAATGCTCTTGTCTTTAAACTTTTTGACCGGTTCATGCTTCTCCAAGTCAACAGGGGAGGAGATCTCTTTAGATTTGAGCCCGTTTGGTTTTGCCGCATAAGCAATGGGGAGAATTGGCTGTTGATCCTTTGGCGGGAGGTAAGTCGGGCGCCTGTCTGGGGCTGGGAAATTGGGAGTCTGGCTACTGGCATTTGGATAGCGTAGCCTCTCCTCGGAGGGATTTCTATTGAAAAAGGACCGTTCAAAGTCAGGAACTTCCTCCGTGTTTAGGCTCCAGCTTTTGGCTGGCCAGGGAGTCTGCTTGTTGGGCCTCCCTGGACAGCGCCTGGCTTCTTGGGTTCCCATCACTGGAGTGGGCCCAAAATACGTAGAGGCTTGAAGGTCATCTAAGCTTTCATGCTTTGCTCGCCTTTTGTCAGGAACCGGGGAATACACCGGATTCAGGTACTGGCTGTTATAGGGCATTTCAAAGCTGTGGTTGAAGAAGGGTGGCTTGTGGGGTTCCTTTCGGCTCTGGGGCTCCCCGTGCTCATTCTCTGCTTTGCTGACGGGGCCAACCAAACTGGGGGACACCGCCATCAAATTGTGAAAATCCTCTTTAAAGATATTCCTTTTCTGGACACAGGACTGAACCACAAAAGGCTCGTCATTGGAAATGAAGGTCTCCTTGATGCTCTGGTTGATGGGCAGCGAGTCCTGGTCTGAAATGGACTCATTTTCTATGTTCATGGGGAAGTAGGTCCTCTGCATCTCACAGGGCTGAGGGCTGGTCACAGAGTACGGGGCCAGGGCCTGCAGCCTGTCCAGGGAAGCAGCACGGTTTTTCACCTCTTTGCTAACTCCCAACAGGAAATTAGGCTCAGAGGCAGGGACAAACTGCGGGCAGTCCTTGCAGTCCATCTTCCGGCACTTGGACGACTGCCTGGTGGGGTAGCCCCGGCTGAAAGACCTCTCACTCAGCTCACAGTTCAGGGGCTCACACTCGGCTGCATTGCAGATCTCTGTATCCGACCTGCATGATTCAAAGGACGCCTCCTTCTTGCGCACCTTCTGGCGACCCGTAGGCAGCTTCTCCTTGGCTGCCCCGCCATTCATTTGGATCAGATTAAATATCGTCACAATATCTGCTGCCACCATGATTTTCTTTGATTGCTGGTTATTCACAGTGCATTTCATCTTGTCTTTGAATAGAGTGGCTGGAAAATTGGGATCGAGACAAGCCGTGTAGAAAAGCACGCTTCTCAGTTTTGCAAGCTGCGACAGATCGAACCGGGCACAAAGAGATTTGCACAGGTCCTGATAAGAAACGGTATTTTGCTTGCTGTCCAGTTCCTCCAAGATCTTTACCAAGAAGAGGGAAGTTTCCTGATTGGTCTCCATGATTTATTACTTGAAAAGCTCGCTGACTACACTGAAACTTCAGGTCAGTTCTGTGGTGGCAATATTGAGAAAGAGAGGAGGAAAAGAGGATTATAAACACCAGTGGAGTTTGAAGTCAAGCTTCTTATAAACCGTATAGAGAAAAACATTTTAATGATTAAAAATGTAGTAAGGACAGTAAAAATATTCATAACATTCGATTTAGTAATTCCCTTCCTGGGAATCTACCTTAATGATTGATGATAACAATTATGCTTAAAGGTGTTCACTATGATGGCACTTATAACAATGAGAAAGCAAAACATCTTAAATATCCAAATAGGTGAATACATAAACATGTTATGATATACCATGAATTTTTACAAACATTAAAACTACATTAATGTACATTCTTACAATGGAATACTACTCATCAGCAAAAAAGAATAAACCACTAGTACATGCAAGGACATGGATGAATCTCGAATGTATTGTGTGTGGGTGGAAGAAGCCAGAGTCAGAAGGTACATCCTCCACTGCATGATTCCATCTTAATGACATTCTGGAAGACAGATCAGTAGTTGCCAAGAGCTGGATGTGAGGAGGGGGGTGGACCTCAAAGGGGCACAGAGAAGTTTTCCTAAATGATATAATTGTTCTACATCCTGGTTGTGGTGGTGGTTACATGACTGTAGATATTTGTCAAAACTCACAGGACTCTAAACTAGAAAGTGTAAGTTCTACTGTATATAAATAATAACTCAACTTAGAGATTACATAATGAAGACTTTTCATAACAAAACTGTGATATAATATGGAGTGAAAAATATGAAAATAAATCAGTATAAGATCATAATTGTATAAAATTATGTATTCTTGAAAACAAAAATGAAAAAATAATGTGCACTAAGATGCTAATAGTAGTTAAGTTTGGATTGTAAATACGGATTTTTTTTCTGTAGTAATCTCTCTTCCCTAATACTTTATTATGTAAGTTATCAAATATACAGCAAAGTTGAAAGAATTTTATAGTGAACACTAATCTACCCGACATCTGGATTCTCCATTAATATTTTACTTTATTTGCTTTATTACATATCTATCCATATTTTCATCATCGAACTTTCTTTTTTCTTAATTCACTTCAGAGTAAATTGCAGACATCTGTACACTTCTTCCAAATACTTCATCATATATATCATTAACCCAAGTTCAATAATTGTCCACAGATTTTCTTTTAATGTAAAATGTACATACAATGAAGTGCACAAATCTTAAGGGTGCATTGGCTGAAGTTTCAACAATTATGTATGCCTGCGTAGAAACCAAAGCCCCTGTAAAGAACTAAAATGTTCCCATTGCCCCAGAAAGTTCCCTCACATCCTTTTCTGTTCAACCACTGTTATTCTTAGAGGTTTTTTTTTTTAAATCATTTCCCATCTTTTCTAAAATTCTTTACAATGAGCATTTGTTATTATGTAAGCACCAAACAATAATAAACTTTACTTTGAAATTGAACAAAAACAGTACATTAACAGATCTTGGATGGGCAAATTAAAAATACCAAATCAAACCTTTACCAAAATTTCATTAGAGAAGGTCTTCACCCTTGGCTGATAAACATAGATGCAGGTTCTAAGACTTGTAGAGACACATCAAATTACACAATGTGTTCATTTCCCTGGTCGTATACTGCTTACAAAATTAGTATTTTGATAACTGATTTATTGATTTTAAAGCTAACACAGTCCACATGTATCCAACCCATTTTCTAGGGGAATGGTATATTTTCTTTGGATTAAATTTTAGCAGCTCGAGGTAATGAGCTTTCTCTCCATCCTGAAGGCAGCCACTCCCAGTGGGCTTCTATAAACATTAGCCTGGTTTCTCCCATGAATGTCTGGAGGGATATGCAGAGACCAGTGGTTCGCATTTTCTTGCAAGGAAAAGGAAACAAACTCTTGACAGGTTCTGTTCCTGTCCAGAACAAGTCACTGGGAAAACCATTTTTTTTCCATCCCGCCCCAGCCTTCCAATCCATCTGATGGAAGCATTCTGTGTCCAAATGTTCTGGCTTGTTAAAGCGGGGGACAACCTGTCACATGGGGTCTCAAGTAAATGAATGGGTATAGATATCAGAGCACAGGATCAGTGAATGTAATTTTGGGAACAGCAACTACAACTCATGCATATATTTTATAGTTTGGGTGACACGAAGCACTTTCAGGACTTCTAAGCTAATCCCATGTGTGTCCTACCATGCACCTCCCAGGAAAACCCAACACTTTGCTTCTCTGGGAAGATTTCTCAACTTTCTATCCTACTTTGCATGGCAAAGGAAGTCTTAATCCCAGGTCAAAAACCCTATTTGGAAAACCAAGGCCCAGTGTCTCCTGAAGTGAATAAAAGAAGTACAAATATGGTAAGCCTGAGTTATATTTTATCAAAACTGAAATTAGGAGGTCTGTGGATGGAAACAGGTGCATGGACATGCGTGCAGCACAGGTGCATGTGATGATCAGTTATCATAGAGAAACTGCACCCAGATTTCCTACAATGCACCAAGGAGAACCAGAGAGGAAGAAGAGCAAGAGGAGAGATGGATTGAAAAATCGGTTTCCAGGCTCTTAGCAGTGGAACAGGATCCAACCTCAGTGAACAGGATCCAACCTTCATGCCTTCAGCATGAAACCCTGAGCAATCTGCCTTATTTGACCACACAAACAACTGTGTAGGGCAGGAAGAGCACCCCCATGTTACAGATAAGGAAACTGAGGAACTCAGAGAGGAAGTAACTGTATAATCCAGAGAGGTGATATGAGTTGCTGGGGGTTCAGTATTGGGTTAGGGGCCCAAGTGGACTCCAACCCAGGTCTTCTGACGCTGTTGAAGGGGCACTAGGCTCAATCGCATGCCAGGAGGACAAACATCCACCGCCTACTGATAGAGGTGAATGAGGAGGGGTGGAGGAGCCACCGTGGACTGACCACCTACTATGTGCTGAGGCCTTACATGATTTTAAGCAACAGCTCAAAGAGGGGGGCACGGACATTCCCCAGTTATTCAAGAGAAATGAGGAAAAGGAGGCTAGAGAAACTCCACTGAGAGCATGACGCATCACAGTCTGAAGCCGGATCTGGTCAAAGAGCAAGGCAGAAATAGCCGCCTGGAATCTCTGGGGGCTGAGCAAAACTGCCTTGGGACATATGTGCATGCACCCCCCCACACACAGCTTCACACTTACACAGACTCACCCATACACTCACACGCAGACACATTCACATAGCTTCACTCAGATTCACCCAGACACACCTACATGCACTCACATAGCTTCACACTCACACAGACTCACCCATACACTCACATGCAGACACATTCACAGCTTCACATTCACAGAACTTCTTCACATTCAGACTCACCTAGACACACATTCACACACACACACAGCTCACAGACTCACCCACACACACTCACACTCACCCACACACTCACACCCACACACAGACTCACCCAGACTCACACCCACACCCACATACACCCACACAGACTCACCCAGACACCCACACACACCCACACACACAGACTCACCCAGACACACACACACTCTCACACCCACTCACACACACACTCAGACACCCACTCACACCCACAGCCACTCACAGACTCACCCCCACACTCACACCCACATACACTCACACCCAGACTCTCACACACACCCACATACACACTCACAGACTCACCCATACACACTCACACTCACCCATACACCCACACACAGACTCACCCACTCACACCCAGAAACACACACTCAGACTCACACCCACACACAGACTCACCCAGACACACTCACACTCACCCATACACCCACAGACTCACCCACTCACACCCAGATACACACACTCAGACTCACACCCACACACTCACTCACCCAGACACCCACACACATAGACTCACCCACACACTCATATAGCTTCACACAGACTCCCACACACACTCACAGACTCACCCACACACAACACACAGACTCACCCACACACTCACATAGCTTCACACTTGCACAGCTTCATTCATGCAGACTCAGAGACATACATATACCCAGACACACTCATCACAGCTTCAGTCATACACTCACACACATCCAGATACTTGCACAGCTTCCCACTCACACAGCTTCACACTCACACAGACCTACACACACACAGACTCACACTCATACACACACAACCACACATTCATACACTCAGGCATACACTCACACAGACCTACACTCATATACACCCGCGCACACATACTCTGTCGCACTTCCACATACCCGTGTGTATACATAATTCACACAAGTACTCAAGCTCCCACACATCCACAAACACATTCACACCTCTGCACACACACATTCACAAACACATATACACCCCCACACACAGGCTCACTCACAATCCCCACACCTTTTCTCTCCTAGGTGTCTCTTAGCTCTGTCCTCAGGGTTTAAACTTTCTTAAGATCCCAGCACATCTCCACATGCATATTTTGGGGGGTAAGCAGTGAACAAATGCACCCTCTCTGGCGTTTGGGAAGCTGACCCCATGATGCTGCACATTGCCTGCCGACAAGATTTGCAAACACAGCCACTGCAGCACCCTGTCACCCCCATCCCCGGGGGGAAAAGCTCCGCCACCTGGCTTCACAGCTCCTTGACGAGGAACAGCCACGCCCAGCGCGGCAGGGAAGCTGGCAGGAAGCTGGCAGGAGGAGCCGGTGAGCAGCAGAGATCCGAAAATCATGAGACCAGACTGGGGATTGCCTGCAGCACATCAGGCCCCCATCGGGTCCAACTGACTGCCCAAGCCAACGCCGCAGTCCAGGCCTCCCCTCCCCTGTGTCTCACGCAGACCCGTCTACTTGGAGGCCTGCTGCCTGGGCTGCCCACATCCCCCCGCAGTCCTGCTCACCCACGCCGGCTCCTGTGACAGCCCTTCTGCCCCAGTGCCTCGCCAGGTCCCAGAGTCTCCTCTAGCTGTTCCCTCCGTGGTGCTCCACAGCCTTCCGCCTGTGCCTTGGCTAAAGCGCTTATCACCCAGGAGTTTTCAACCAGGTAAGATTCACCTGGGATGGTTTTAAAACATATTGAGACCCGGCCTCCCCTACCCTAGACCAGTTAAATCAGAATTCCTGGGAGGGGTCCAGGTCTTTAGGAGTTTTAAAAGCCACCCCAAATTTCTGAACCATGGGCCTCCAGATTTTGGGACCGAGAAGACCCATTTATTTAGTAAGTCGGAGGGATGAGGTTTGTGAAAGGCATTGAAGCCTAATGGTAGAGAGGAGTGACAGGGGCCCACAGACCTGGGCTCAGACTCCAGTCCTGCCCACTATGTGACGCTGGATAGGTTACTTACAGCTCCCACACGCTACCTCACTTTTTTCATCTGTAACAATGGGTTTAATTAACAAGCATATGTAAAGCACTTAATAATAAAGAGCCTCCCATGTGATAGCCATTCAACAAATAACAGCTGTCACTCATGGAACAGCTGTAGCGATGGGAATACTAGCAGTCTCAGTGGCTTTATGCCTCACAGCACCCTCTGCAGGTTATAAAAAAGGAGTATTTTTGAAAAATGACTCCATTCTGTACAAAGAGCAAGAGACGCCTGCCTAAAGCAGGATTCTGGCCTCTCAAGTTTTACATTTTCAACTTACGTAAAGACTTTTAGTTTCTCGTTATAGAAAGCTTCATCCTCAACCACACGTTCCCATGGACCTTCAGTAGACCGACGATTTACTACCTCTGTCTAGGCTGCACACAACCTCAGAGGGGAATAACAAATTGGCTGTGGGGTTCATTATTCAGCTTTTTTTTTTTTTTTTTTAATAGGAAGACAGTTCATAAACTGATTCCATGAAAAAGTTCTGAAAGCCAGAGGTTGAAATTGCTCACTCAGAATAAATGGGGGTGCTCTCGTCACCCGCCAATCCAAACCATGGCACACCCTCCTCACTATGTGGCTCTCACTTTGTGCATCTGCCTCATGTGTCCTTGAAGATTCTGTAGGTGTCTAGCCCCGCTAAAACTTGTTTCTGAGCACCCAGTATGTGCATGAGACTGGGCTAGGCACAGCCAGGAAAGGTAAAGGTGCTGCCCCAATAGAGCCCACAGTCCCTGGGAAGAAAACACTCTTTAGAGAGGGCTGGATGGGACCACAATGAACTACAGCCTAACCCTTCATTTTATGGTCAAGAAAACTGGGGTCCAGAGAGTAACATGACTTTTCAAAGGCACATGTAGAGCTAGTGGCAGAACTGTCCCCAGCACCCAGGGTTCCTGACATCTAGACTGTTTTCATAAATGTCTGCAAAAATGCCAGTTCTGACTGTCAAGTGCCAGAGGAGCATAAACATGGAGCTGGGAACCCGATTAAGGGGGAGATGAATCCCAGCCATGGGGAAAAGGTAAAGCTGGCTTCACAGGGAAGGTGCCATCGGCAATGGCCACAAAGACTAAAGAGGAGGAGAGTGTTTGATAGTCTGGAGGAAAGGGACAGATTAGGTACTCCAGGCAGAGGGCAGAAGGCATGAAGGTACAGGGCAGCAGGGAAGAGTCTGTGTGTCTGGTAGGGATGGAGAGAAGGAGGTGGAGCTGGACAAACAGTTAGAATTTAGATAGGGAGTGCTATGGTTTGATTGTGTCCCTTTAAGATTCAGGTGTTGCCAATGTGATAGTTTCAAGAAGTGGGAGCTTTAAGATCCCCTCCCAGGAATTCTGATTTAATTGGTCTAAGGTGGGGGAGGCCAGGTCTCAATATGTTTTAAAACCATCCCAGGTGATTGTGATTAGGCCATAAGGACTCCTCCCTCGTGAATGGGATTCATGCCCTTATAAAATGAGGCTTTGTGCAGTACTCTGCTAACTTGCCGTTTTGCTATGTGAGGATGCAGCAAAAATGCCCTCACCAGATACATCAGAAACTGGCACCTCGATCTTGGACTTCCCAGCCTCCAGAACCATGAGAATTAAATTTATGTTCCTTATAAATTACCTAGTCTCATGTATTCTGTTATAGCAGCACAAACATACTAAGATAGGGCAGTACACTAAACTCTGGGCTGGGAGTCTGAACTCAATTCTGTAGTAAATAAGAGCTGGGAACTGACAAAGTGGGTGTTAGAGCAGAGCAAGCCTGCGGTTAAGATGAGCACTGCAACCTACAGAATACACTGATGGGGATCCGCATTGTCTTAGCCCCTTTCAAAACCTCCTACCCATACACAGCGAGGGGAAGAACTCCAGGCTCCTCTAATTCCTAACCCATGGGTATTTCCACTAGAAATAGAAAGCTATAATAGTCTGTAGCTTTGGGAAAGGCCAGAACCAGATGCCTGATTTTTCTTCCCATTACCCTATGGCACCTTGTTCATTTCTCATGCCACATTCCAGACATGATAAATGTTATTGCTGTCCAGTCTACCGACCTAAAATGAATACCCACCCTTTCACAATCTTACGCATATTCAACTGCTCACACTCTTGGCATCTAATGTTAATCAAAGCAGAGCAAAAAGAGAGAGAGATGATTTAGGGATATAGTTTGTAGTATTGCTGCTTGAATCTTTGGACAAAAGACAAGCTCTCTGAATTTCATTTCCGCCAACTCCCTTAGAAATGTAATCTTCCCTTCTGCTACCAACAACCCCCAAATGAATGACATATACCTTGAACTGGATTAGCAAAACCCAGTTGTAAAGTATTCTTATTAAACCTTTCTAGTACACCAAAATACATTGATCTTTCAAAAACTGAAATAAAGTGCAGAGATATAACAGCCACAATGTTCTCATTTCACGCTCACGAAAAGCCCACTGCAAGAGAATTCATCTGCAGTATTCATGTAATTTCTGCCTTGGTGTTGTTGGCCTGCTTGTTTTGAATTTTGTCTTGTTTTTATTTTAGGATGGTGGTTGCTACTGTGATTTGGTAAAGCTCTAAAAAGAAGGTATCAATTTAGGAATCTAAAATTTGTGTTTAAGAATTTCTACATTGTTTGTGTCACCTCTAATAAAATTTCAAACTTAAGGAGGAACACTTTCTCTCCCAGAGATAGCCGTCTTCTACAAAAAAATTGCTAAAGAGGGCAGCAAGGAGTTGGGAAGGGGTTATACTTCTGTTTCTCAAGACGTATACCTGCAGAGCTCAACCCTAGTGCAAAGCCCTTGATTAAGAAGTCAAGTGATTATGAAGCAATTTCCAGATCTGGCAAGAAAGTAAGCTTAGAGAATATGAAAAACTCCCATTATGAACACCTCGAAATGCTGGATAAAATGCAATTTTTTTTCTTAACGTGCATAACTAAACTTGCGAGAGCAAGCTAAATGCCCAGATTCCAGAAATAGAGAAGAGATTGAAAATCACAGAAGTAGACAGGAGAGCTGGCACTGTGGCTGCCCTAAGAGTAAAGGGGATGTCCTTCTAAGGTAGAGTAGGATAGGCCTTCCATGAGATGGAGAGTAGAAACACAGATGTCTGCATAAAGCTGGGACCCTTGAAGGACTATCCTCTAGCTTTATGTCAAAGGATGAAAAAAAATCTGGTGCACAGTAAACAAGGACACTTGTCAGCCTCTGCCTAGGGTCTGGATTAAATAAAGAAAAAAATTAACCCTTTGAAATGGAAAACAAGGCCAATGTCTTAAATATTTGGGGGCCCAAATGTATGTTATCACAGTGTGCAAGAACTCTTGAGCTAAGAAATTAATGTAAAAAATCAGTTCCATGCTGATAATGTCCACGGGTGCAAGCAGAAACAAGAGTGAAAGTACTCAAGACAATCAAAGGTACATAGGAGCACCACAGAAAAAGGAATCCACACTAAGGTTGAATTATATTTTTAAAAATTACAACACACAGAAAATACTACTCAATGAGTAAGAATCAGCAGACACAAAATCACCAGCAGGATTAGAACTTCAAGAACTTAATAAAATGAATCCACAATCTTAAAGAAGATAGAAATACACTTAAAATAAGTAAAGGCTTAAAATTAATAGAAAATCCAAATAAAAGAAGACACTATGAAAAAAGAACATACAGATCTGGAAAAAAACTAAGTCGTACTTCTAGAAAAAGAATCATTAAAGTACAAAACATAATGGCATTAAATAGCCATTAAATAGCACATTAGATCTAAATGAAGAGAAAGTCTATGAACTGGAAGATAGGTCTAAAGGAATTTAGCTGAATGCAGCACAAAGAGACACAAAGATAAAAGACATGAAACCAGCCGGGCCTGGTGGCTCACATCTGTAATCTCAGAGCTTTGGAAGGCAGAGGTAGGTGGATCCTTTGAGGTCAGGAGTTCAAGACCAGCCTGGCCAACATGGTGAAACCCTGTCTCTACTAAAAATACAAAAAGTTAGCTGGGCATGGTGGCATGCACCTGTAATACCAGCTACTCGGGAGGCTGCAGCATAAGAATCTCTTGAACCCAGGAGGCAAAGGTTGTAGTGAGCTGAGATTGCATCACCATACTCTAGCCTGAGTGATAGAGTGAGACTGTCTCAAAAACCAAAACAGCAACAATGACAACAACAACAAAAACCATTAAATCAAGCTTAAGAGAAATGAGCATAGAAGGATAAGTTTCAGCAAATATCCATTTGAAATTCTAGGAGAGAGAAAAGAGAATGGCAGAAAGATGATAAAAGTGATAATATATAAGAATGTTCCAGAATTAGAAGCATGAATCTTCTAACTCAAGGAGTGATATAAATACTAAATATGACATATAAGTAATGAATTCACCCTTAGATACCTAAACACATCATATTGAAACTAAAGAATACCAGAAATGAAAAGAAACACTTGCCTAAAGAATTGAATTACCTAAAAAAGAATAAACTTAAAAGCAGATTTTTAAGAATACAGTTGTAGACTAAAAAATGGAAATAAAAACATTAAAATACCAAAGAAAAATAAGATACAGATCATAATTTTATCACCATGTAAACTATTATTCAGAAGTAAAGAAACAGTTTCAGAGTTTATAACTCATATTCCTTATTGTAAAAACTATAAAGAAGCTCCTTCAGAGGGAAAGAAAGTGCATCCAGAGGAAATAAGGTGATAAACATATAGTTAATTCTAATCATGTATCAACTCTATAAAACTATGTTAATAATTTAATGGGAGAGGGAGTGATGAGAATTAAAACTTTTAAAGTATTATATTATCTGGAAGAGGAAAGAGATGTTAAATAAATTTAAATGTTAAGTCAAATATGCATGTTAGAAAAAAATTATGAGTAATTATTAAAAGAGCAGGAAGGATTTGTACAAATTAATGCAGGACTTTTAAACCAGTGTAGAAAAAACAAGGGAACAAATAAAACCCAGTCAATTAAGATAAGGTAGGAAATAAGATAAATAAAGAAGCAAAGTATAACTAATTAATATCACAAATAAAATGACAGAAATATTTCAAAATACATCATATTATAATAAATGTAAATAGCTTAAACTTACCAGTTAAAAGACTATGACTCCCAAGCTGGATTTTTAAAAATTAAAGTAAAATGCAGTCAAAGACTACCTATAGGAGATATAGCTAAAAATACTGTCACAGGCCAGGCGCAGTGGCTCATGCCTGTAATCCCAGCACTTTGGGAGGCCAAGGTGGGTGGATCACCTGAGGTTGGGATTTCGAGACCAGCCTGACCAACATGGAGAAACCCTGTCTCTAGCAAAAAATACAAAATTACTTGGGGGGGGGGGGGGGTGCATGCCTGTAATCCCAGCTACTTAGGAGGCTGAGGCAGGAGAACTGCCTGAACCTGGGAGGCAGAGGTTGCAGTGAGCCGAGATCATGCCATTGCACTCCAGCCTGGGCAACAAGAGCAAAACTCTGTCTAAAAAAAAAAAAAAAAAAAAAAAAAAAAAAATACTGTCACAGAAAGATTGAAAGTATAAGGATGAGATAAGATTTATCAATCAAAACTGAATCAGAATATTGTTAGTGTTTGTTACAGGCAGAATGGCATCACAGTTAAAGATTCTAAACTCTGGAGCCAAATTGCCCAAATTTAAATACAAGTTCTTCTATTTATAAGCTATGTGATTTATTAGTTATTAGTTGGAGCACTTTTTACCCTGGGGCACATTATAGGTCTCTCTGTACTTTAGCTTCCTTATCTGCAAAATGGGTATGATAATAGTATCTACTTTACATGATTTGTTTTATGTAATAGTCCCTTACATACAATAAGCACTCTGTAAGTGTAAGCTATAACATTATTATTATTATATTAACATAAATAAGAAAGATATTAAGGTTAAAAAACATTATAAGGGAAACAAATAATTATTATAAAAATGATAAATAAAAACAACTCACCAGGAAAATAATCCTGAACATATGGACACCCAACAAACATATCCTTAAAAATACATGAAGCAAAAATTAACAAAATTTCTAGGAAACATATGAAACTCACAATAATGTACAGAGATTTTAACATATCTCTCAAGAAACTGAGTGATCAAAGAAAATAATATGTTTGATAGAAAAATACTAAAACAACACAATTAACAAACTTGATCTATACAGATAGAGAACCTGGACCCAAGAATACACATTCTTTTCAAGTAATGCTGGCCACGTATTATGATACAAATTTTTAAAAAATGAATTTATATCCTACAGTGAATTTTTTTTACTATAAAGTAATAAAATTAACCAATGTATACCCAAAGATATCACCTAAACACATGGAAATTTAAACATACAGGTCTCAATAATCCATAGGTCAAAAAATTAATCATAGTAAAAATTAGAATATGGTTGTAATGAAATGTAAAGAAAATATGACATGTCAAAACTGTAAACTATAGCTAAAGCTATCATTAGAGGAAAGTTTACAGTAATAAATACAAATATTGGAATAAAAGGTTGAAAATCAATGAGCTAAGCATCCTGCTCTAGAAGCAGGAAAAAAAATCAATATAGTAAATACAAAGGAAAACAGAAGAAGCAACTAATGTTATGAGAAAAATTAGTGAAGTAGAAAACAAATAAACATTACCATCAACAAAACCTAAATGATTTCTTTGAAATCATTGGAAATAAATAAAATTATAATCTCTTTACAAATTGGAAATAAATAAATAAAATTGGAAATCTCTGGTAAGAATGATAAAGAAATAAAGAAAAGAGACATGAATAAATAATGGAACAACATTATCATAGGTAACATTTATGGAGAACTTTACTATGTGCCAGAAAGTTTCTAAACACTTTATAATGATTAACTTATTTAATCCTCAAAATCACTTTACAAAATCGGAACTAATATGATCCTAATTTTATGGCTGAATTTTCTCCAGCATAGAGCAGGTCAGTAGCTTGTCAAAGGCCACACAGCCTAAGACATGTGTGAACCAGGGCCTGAACCATACACCCTAAGTCTAGAGCTCACGTTACACATCACATTATACAGTACTTCACAAAATTAGGGATGAAAACAGGGATAAAGCCACAAATTCAAGAGACAATTTTTTGGAAGTTTTATTTAATATAACACCAAGGATTGCTGAATATGCAGGCAAACAGTTTTCATATGCTACTGGTGGGGATGAATAATGGGAGAACCACTTTAGAGGGCAATTTGGCAATATAGAGAAAGCTCAAGATAATCAAAAACTATGGCCCCCAGATCCACCTTGAGGTATTTACCCTAGATAAACATGCACATAGGTTCACAAGGAGGCAAAACTGTTATCAAACACTTTTGAATAGTAAAATAATGTGGGGGAATAAATTAGTTTATCCACATAGTTTATATTATACAACAGCTAATATTAATGAATTTACTTACAATAAATTTGAAGATAAACCTCAAAAACTTAAGAACGCATGGAAAAAGTTGCAAATGGATCTATCATATCATTGATGTAATTGGGAAAAAAACCCTCAAATAGATTGTTTAGGGATGTATACATAAAAAGGAGAATGCAAAAATCTATATGGAAATGAAATATACCAGGTTTGGGATAGTGGTTTCTGGGAGGGGCAGGAAAGATGTGGTGTAGGGCCTATATTTAAGGCCCAATATGATGTGCTGCCGTGTCACCTGGTGAAACCAGGAGGACCTTGAATGGCCAAACTGCAAGTTTCTCTACTCCTGCAGATAAGGTACCCTAGCCAAACCACTCTTCTTATCAAGGGACCAGGCACAGATTCTACCTACCCCAAGTGGCAGCTTCTGCTTCCCTGCTAGCCCTCAGAAATATTCAAACAAATCCATCACATCCTCTTGTGGGAATCAGGGGTCACCTCACCATTTTGATAAAGCAAAGGCTGCCTCCCACAGCTCCTGCTTGTTCCCTCTGTTCCTAAGTGCAGCCCCCTGTGTGGCCCTGTGTGGCTCTGTGTGGCCTGTGGTGTCCTCCCCCTGCCTTCCTGTGAGTACAGGCAATTAATAAATCACTGTTCATCTCATCTGCTCAGTGTTAGTGTCAAGTGTTCGGTAGAAATCTCCTTAGAGTAGAAACCTTAGAGTAGAAATCCTCTCTCACCAATGTGAGGAGTAGCAGGTGATTAAAACAAAAGAAGTAGCACCTGGGACTTGGACTATATCATATTCTTTTCCTTAAAGACAAAAAACAAACACTGAAGCAAAAATAACAAAACATTAACATCCATTTAATTTCATTGGTATATGGAATGTCTACTGCGTTATTTTATGTACTTTTTAAAATTTTTTAAAATAAGTACTAATTTTAAAATAAGGTAAAAACACTAAACAAGTTCCAACTTATCTGCTTTTACCGAGACCTGCCAAAAAGAGAGCTAAAAGAAAATTTATATAAGTAAGGCTCTAAATGGGCAGTAACCACAAAGAAAATTCACAAGGCAGTTTTTTGCTATTGTTTATGTTTTGTTGGAAGTTTTTTTTTTTCATTTTTATGGGACAAGGCCATGCATGTTAAAGGTAACACTATGTAATTATTTGCTTTAAGTTAATTATCTAAGAATTCTGGTCAAAATAAAAATCTATTTGGATAGCCAAATATGAAAACTTACTACAAAGCTCCTATTATCATAGTTTGACAGATAAATCAATGGAACAGAATAGAAAGACAAGAAGCAGACCCAAATATAGATAAACAGTCAATATATTATAGAGGTGGCCTTTCAACTCAATGAGAAATAATGGTTTATTCAATAAACATAAATGTGTTACTTTATTAGTTAAATACTACTGGAATGATTGGTTAATCAACTGGTAAAAAGTTAGCCCCACTTCTTGCCATTTACAAAAGTAAATTACTAATTAAATATAAAGTAGAAAATCTGAGTCAAGATTTAGATAATTTGTGAAAGGGTTTTCCACACAAGATCCCAAAAGTTGAAGTAATTAAGATGAAGAGTGATAGGTTTGGATGGATAAAAATAGCTTACCATGTCAGTAAACATAAAAAACATAAACAGTAAAAAAAAAAAAAAGTAAAAAAAACTTGAAAAAACAGAATGCAGAAAATTCTTGCATCTCATTGAAAGCTCTTAAAAATGAATAAGAAATAATGAACGACTCAAAGAAAAAAACGGTTAATTTACAAAGAAAGGAAGGCAAAGAAAAATGTGCAACATCATAATAAATAAAGCAAAGTAAAACAGCAATTTGTTTGACCACTAAATTATTTATAAATCTAAAGAAAATAAAAATGTTTTCTTTCTAAGTGAAAAAGTACTAAAGACTAAGGGTTTTGACCATTATTAAGGGTTTTAAATATTATTTATAACCAATGTATAGTATATTTGTTATGGTATCTATAATCAGTATACCACTGTTGGGGAGAATGCGGGAAAATAGGCACTCCCATGTATTGCTGGAGAACTATATGACTTAGAGGAAGTAATCAACAATAAAACTTGAAAAATACGCATACCCTTTAAATGAAGCAAATCCACACTTCTAAGTATTTATCTAAAGAAAATAATCAGATATATGTAAACAAAGTTTATGAATATATTCTCTTTAATGTTGCTTAAAATAAGAAAAAATTAGCAATAATCTTTGTAGCCAACAATGGGTTCTATAAATTGCAGTGCATCTGTATGATAGAATACCATGTAGCCATTAGTAAGTCACGGTGCAGAAATACATTTATTGGCATGTTTAATTTTTAATGATGTATTCTTAAGTGAAAGAGTATACCACTAAATGGTGGGTTGTATCATGACAACATTTTCTACATACACTCACCCTTTGTATATATTAATACTAAAATGTTAATCATAATTGTCTCTGCGTGGTTTTCTCTTCCTTTCATTTCAGGGCTGTTTTACTTAAATGTTCTAAATATGTGATTTTATAATAAGAAATAAAGAAGAAAGGATTTGCAAGCAAATCCTGGCAAGGGGAATTTGAGGAAGTAAATTATCATCTCTAATCTTTGGTTTTCTTATCTATAAAAGGAAGATATCAATTCCTCCTCCTGGGATTACTAACAAGGTCAAATGAGGCATCCATATTATTCATTCAGAAATGTTTCTTTTGTAACTGGCATGTGTCAGGCACTGTCTTAGCTGGTGGCAATACAGCAGGGTATAAGCAGACAATAAAAAAAAACCCTGCCCTCATGTGCTTATAATCTAGTGGGGGAGACAGACAATAAGCAAAACAGAAAAGTAAAATTTATAGTGTATTAGATGGTAGGAAGTGCTATGGAGAAAAGCAGAAAAGGGGAGAACAAGGGGAGGTATTACAAATGTAAACAAGATGGTCAGAGGAGGCTTGGGGGAAAGATGCTTTTGAATGAGGTCCTGAAGGAGGCAATGGAGCAAACCACGTGCCTGCCTGGGTGGTGGGGAGGAGCGGGGTAAGGGGGAGGCAAAGCCCAGGCTGAGGGAACAGCAAGAGCAGATTTTATAAAGTACTTTTATGGCCAACCAAACATGCCAGTCCTGCTTCCAGCCCAGGGCCTTTGCTCTTGCCTGTCTGGGCATGATGGCTACTAAGACAGGGAACACACACAATTTCCCAAGGCAGCCTCTTCCACAGTTGCACCCCACTGGTCCTCATCCTGCCCCAAGGACATGCAGAAGCCAAATCTTTCGAAGGGCAGCTTTTCAAGTATTTAAGGATGGGTCTTACATCCCATTTCTCCCATTTGCTTCAGGACCTGGCTGCAGCTCCCTGCATCTTTTGGGTTGATGGAGAGGAAGCTACCAGGTACAGTCTCTGACTCAGAAAATCAAGTCAAAACCCAGATCTTCTCCTTATGCGGGAAACTCCCAACAGCCTTGTAAAATGTGGGGGATAAACCAAGTCGCTGGCCTCACCCCAGAGATTCTGACTCAGCAGATGAGGCCTGGAAATATGCATTTATAAGGTCCCCTAGAGGTTCTGGTATAGTGGATGCACTGATGGCTGCTGGGAAATTCTGGACTAGACACACCTTGGGGCCAATGATCCATGGTTCTTTAAATAATTTCCAATTGGCTCATGCACTTCTCACATTGTGTCTCCTTCTCTTAAAGCGCAGAAAAGTACAGGAGTCCCATTCCTCATTCTAGACACCATTATTTCAGCTAAGGATCTTTTTGGTGGCCATACTATACTGTTGACTCAGGCTGAGGTTATGGAAGACTAACTAATCGAATACTTTCTCCTTCCTGCTGCGACTACAGAGTCAGGCCTCTCCCATCCCTGCTGAGCATCTTCAGAATTACCCTGTTCTTTCCTTCTTTCACCCAGTAGCTCTAGGGAACACCCAACCTGAGCCAGACACTGTGCTCCTCACCAGGACAAAACTATAAATGAGACCCTGGCCATACCTGCAAGGGCAACAGGCTAGAGGAAGGGGAGCACCAGTAAACCATCTGTCATAGCACAGGGTGGTCAGCATTCCCAGGGCGTTGGCACAAACAGCGAGAGCCGACAGCCAACCACCCAGCCCACAGACTACCTACCTTAATCCACATCCAACACTACCTACCCACGTCTCAGTCCCACACAACACAGAGAACATTCCCTCACTGACTGCCACCATATCCAACATAGTCATGGCCTACTCTACCCACATCTCATCACTACCCACACATACTCACACACACACTGCCTACCCCAACCACATCTCATCACTATCCACACACAACCCCCCACACATGGCTTACCCTAACCACATCTCATCACTACCCCCCCACACACACACTGCCTACCCCAACCACATCTCATCACTACCCCCCCCCACACACACGGCCTACCCCAACCACATCTTATCACTACCCCCCCCCACACACACACACACACTGCCTACCCCAACCACATCTCATCACTACCCCCCCCACACACACACTGCCTACCCCAACCACATCTCATCACTACCCACACACACACACACACTGCCTACCCCAACCACATCTCATCACTACCCACACACACACACACACACACTGCCTACCCCAACCACATCTCATCACTACCCACACACACACACACACTGCCTACCCCAACCACATCTCATCACTACCCCCCCCACACACACACACTGCCTACCCCAACCACATCTCATCACTACCCACACACACACACACACACATACTGCCTACCCCACTCACATCTAATCACTACCCACCCCCCCACACACACATACTGCCTACCCCAACCACACACCACACACTACTCACACACACACTACCCACCGCACCCACACCCCACACACTACCCACCCCACCCCACTCACACCCCACACACTACCCACCCCACCCACACCCCACACACTATGCACCCCACCCCACACACTCACTACCCACCCCACCCACACCCCACACACTACCCACCCCACACACACCCCACACACTACCCACCCCACACACACCCCACACACTACCCACCCCACACACTACCCACCCCGCTCACACCCCACACACTACCCACCCCACACACACCCCACACACTACCCACCCCGCTCACACCCCACACACTCACTACCCACCCCCCCACACCCCACACACTACCCACCCCACCCCACTCACACCCCACACACTCACTACCCACCCCACCCACACCCCACACACTACCCACCCACACACACACCCCACACACTATGCACCCCACCCCACACACTCACTACCCACCCCGCCCACACCCCACACACTACCCACCCCACCCCACTCACACCCCACACACTCACTACCCACCCCACCCACACCCCACACACTACCCACCCACACACACACCCCACACACTACGCACCCCACCCCACACACTCACTACCCACCCTGCCCACACCCCACACACTACCCACCCACACCCCACACCCCACACACTACCCACCCCACCCACACCCCACACACTACACACCCCACCCACACCCCACACACTACCCACCCACACCACACACACTCACTCATTACCTATCCACACCTATACCCACTCACACCTACTCACTACCCACCCACACCCACTCACCAACCACTTATACCCACACTCACTTCCCACCCAAGTTCACACCCAGTCACTATCCACCCAAACCCACCCCCAATCATTGCCCACCCACATCCACTCAGTATCTATCCCACCCACACTCAACCACTACTCACACCCAATCACTACCCACTTATACCCACACCTACTCACTCCTCCCCATTTTGCACCCACGTAGCCAAAAGACTTCCATCTTTTTCAATTTCCATGCCTGAGATAGGCCTTCTTTTGTTGTTTCCCAAGATTTGCCTCCTCACCACTGTTCAGTCTTTTAGGCTACCAGGATACGCTAAAGCTTTCAGTTCCTAGTGACTGGTTGATCTTTGTTTGTTTTCTTAGTTACTTGAAGCCTCCTCTAGTAACCCTAAAACTTGCATGTTTAGCTTCCTGAATAAAACTTTTTCTCCTTAAGATCCCAGTGTTATCGAAGAGGGATCAATGGCGTAATCACATGAGCTACTGAAGGTCAAAATCGCTCACTAGGACACAAAGTAAATGGCAGGAAAAAGGGTGCAGGGAATTGGACACATATTGAGAAAGACACTGAAGTTGGGAACAGTGGAGGGTTCACTGGCTAAGAACTTTCACAGTATGAAGTTCTCACAGGCCACGTCAGTAGAAAACTCTGTTATGTGAGCTCCCATTGGCTAAGGGCATGGAACAATGCTCAGAGCATCAGAAAAATCGTACAGTTGTGTTTGATAAATCATGCTTTAAGGATAGTATTAAATGACATGCATGCATATGCATGGAGTCTATTGAGCAAGTAGTTCTCTAACTTGGACAATGAAGGATATGTTGGCATGTCACAGTCATATGACACAGTCATTCAATTCATTCCACTAACTCTCCTGGCTCTCATTCTTGGCTCACAAAGCACCTTCTGTTTATTATCTGGCTTTTAATGGATAATTCTCTCCGATCACTGAACACATTTATCAGATTCACTTGCTTCTCCCTAAACTATGAAATCAGCATATTATAGCTAGTGCATCAGGCTTTTGATTTTCATGTTCCTTCTCTAAAAGACTAACCTGAGTATATTACCAAATGAGCTCTCCGACCAGGCAAAATGACAGCCACATGCCACAATGTGGTGCTCATATACAGGTCCTGATCCGCATGAAGCCCTGTCTCAGCAAGGACTGGCCTTCCCGGATAACACTGCTATCCTGATCAGCAGCCAGTATGATCTCAAGTTCTTTACATGTTGCATCAGTCACAATATGCTTGGTTACGCTGCAGCAACAAATAATCCCCAGATTTCAGGGGTTTAAAGCACCAATCAGTTTGTTTATTATCAATGGTAAGAAGCTCTGCTCCACATCATCCTCAATCACAGACCCAGGCTGGGGGAGGAGCAGCCACTTTCTGGAGACTTAACTACCACTGAAACAGAGGAAAACGGAGAACATGGTGAGGCACCTACTGACTCTTAAAGGTTCATGTACTTTCTGGCCAAACAAGTCGCATGGCCATACCTAATTTCAAATTAACAGGAAAATGCAATCTTACCATGTGTCCAGAAGCAGAGAGAGCCAGAATATTTATGAACAAAATTAATAGCCACCATATATGTGTTTCTATCCCCTCTTGGAGCAATCCACTCCCAGTATTAACTTTAATTATTTTGAAGGACTTCCTACAATAAGCCAAAATCTGCCTGTGTCAGGCACTAGAGATATAGCAACAAACAAATCAAAGTCCCTGCTCTCCTAAGATTTCCACCATAGTGTATCATCCACCAGTCTTTGGTCTGCCAGAATAACTTTACTCCCTCTTCACTTCTTAATCCATTCAATAAGCATTTACTAAGCATTTACTTACATGCCAGGTACTGTGTTAGACCCAGAAGGTCCAGGGCTGAAAAAGTTATGGTCCTCCCAGAGCTCTCATTGTAGGGGTTTAACTAGCCATCCAGGAGGATCAGTTACAGGTACGTGACAATTTATTTATAACACTGAGCTAAGTGACCACAACATTTCATTGGAAACACTCAGAGAGGGAATATGCCATACTGCAGAGAGAAGCTTCCAGTGATTCTCAAACTGAATTCTGAAGAGCCCGTAGGGGTTCCAAAGGGTGCTTCAGACACCACACTGAGAGTGAACTGGCTATGTCCCTCCCTTGCTCTTAAATCTGTTTTGCACATTTAACTTTTTCTGTTTTGTTTTGAGATGGAGCTTTGTTCTTGTTGCCCAGGCTGGAGTGCAATGGAGTGATCTCGGCTCACTGCAACCTATGCCTCCCAGGTTCAAGTGATTCTCCTACCTCAGCCTCCCAAGTACCTGGGATTAGAGGCATGCGCCACCACACCTGGCTAACTTTTTTGTATTTTTAGTAAAGACAGGGTTTCTCCATGTTGGTCAGGCTGGTCTCAAACTCCCGACCTCAGGTGAGCCACCTGCTTTGGCCTCCCAAAGTGCTGGGATTACAAGCGTGGGCCACTGTGCCCGGCCACTTAACTTTTACAAAATATTTAATTTAAAGGATTCTACTCTTACGGAGAGAAGGGGGAAAAGGGGGAAAAATCCATGATCTAGTCTGATACTCTCTCATTTTATACACATGAAAACAAGCATGCATTAAAGTTAAATAATTTACCAAGGTCATACAGTGAGTTCGAAGCATGCCTAGGTAGGAAGCCAACTGTCTCTGCCTGTCTTAAGCTTCATAGCCTTCTTTTCTTTTTTTGAAATTTACACCAAGTCTGCAGAGGAAGCTCCAAAAATAAGGATTTGAATGTCTGTCAGTGGGAAAAGCTAATCAGTGGGATTAAACGACATATTCACAGAGGAATCTAGAACCTTTTCCTAGCTAGTTTAAGAATGTACATTACCACCTGGCTGGAGCAGAGAGCAGGGTCTTCCCCTGCCTTCCCCTGCCTTCCCCTGGCTATTAAATCCCTGGCCAGCAGGCACACAGCCATAACTGCAACAATGGCTTCTGCTGCACGTTTGTCAAGGTTTGAGAAAGGGCTCATTTTGGGAATCCTGAGTGAGAAAATTCCCAGACCAGGTCTGTGCGTCTGCTGTGAACAGAGGCAGGAGAGGGATTTCAACCTCAGAGGAGCATGACTGTTTCAGACAGAGTATCAGAGAGTTCATAAATATGATGGGTTTTAGAAACTGGAAGGCCATCAATTTTGCCTGGAGCATTGGCCAGAAAATAATGGCATCATGTATCTAAAATTCAAAAGGAACATAACACCAACAACAAAACCTTTTGTCTGCCTTCCAAATATTAAGTGCTATACACTTCCTCACCAAACTCATCAGAAATGCAAATAAACTGTTTGATCTATTCTTTCTCTGGCAACTGACATTTATTTTCACATACTCCCTGATCTATACAAGTCTCTCAGACACACACAATAAAAATCAGACTTTATTTACCAGACATTTAAGGTTTTCCCTCCAGGCTCCAGTAGCCTAAGAAAATCTCTAAGTTTGCTCTCTCTGCAGACTCACCACCCTCTCCTGCTCTACCCTCCTCTGATACACAAAAGGAAAGCCCATTAAAGGGTGTTGTACAACTCCAGGCATCCCACTCTCTCTAATCCACTTCTCTTATTTCAACAACACCCAATATATTGCTGCCGGTCTCTCAATGAGGCTCACTTCAAAAGACATCCTGTGACCACAGCAGTGGGCTAGCTTCCACCTGCAGGACAGGCCCAGTGATGCTGGTGTCTGAGAAATGACAAGGAAGGGCCATTAACCGACCCTCTCCATCAGAGAGAGAGAGCAGTGGCAGCTTGTTTGCTGGAATAAAGGGTGCATAACTGGCCACATAAGCTGCTGCCACACTCCTCCTAGCAACTCTTCATGCCATGCATAATATCACAGAGCATAAAATTGCAGAGCCCAGAAATGAAGCCTCCAACCACAGCCGCAGGGGTGGCTGCATGGCTCTACCACCTCCCAACCCAATGGCTCCATCCACAACAGAAATGCGTGAGCAGTCTTTAAGATAGGTGTATATTGTTTATAGCAGAAACTCTGGATTCCTTAGGTCTTCACCAAACGTAACTTAATTCCCACTGAAAAGAGCAGCTGAACACAATCTTACCTTACCCGCTGTATTATATACAGCCGCTTAACACAGTAACAATCTCCCAGCAAAACAATGCTGGAGTGCGCGCTATGAGAGTTAGGCTACTCAAATGTTACGCTCCCCGCACCGCCGGCGAGGAGACAAATGACTACTCTGATGGATTCGGTAGCCCAGGGAAATGATCGCTTTCCTAGGGATGGCGGCAGAGCAGGTCGGGCATGCTGCATTTGCCTGAGTTGGACGGCGTGTGAGCGAGCGTACACTCCCCACAGGCCAGGCCTGGCTCCAGTGCTTTCTGACCGGTGAAGTTGAGCATCCTTATCCCCTCGGGAAGAACAACGATCCCATTCCACGTCAACGTGACTGGAAATCTCAATTTAAGAACTGGATGCACTGGTCGGTCCATCTGAGGTTTGTCCAGCTTTCCATCTTACTTCGCGCCTCTGATGTGTCAGGCTTTTTGTACGGATAGCTAACATATTTAACCCTCAAAACACCGTTTCCTGAAGCGATTCTCAACCAGGAAAACTTGCCCAAACTGCATGATCTTCTTCTGTGGCTTCTCTTCCCGAATCCCTGCTCTGTCCACCAGGTGCGGCCCAGCCCGGCATTCGCACACACCTTTTCTGCCGCTGCCCTGAGCGCAGCAAAAAGGGCCCCCACGCCTCCGCGGCCCGCAATGCTGCCGGGCCAAGCCGAGGCAAGGAGGCGCGCCCGCAGCTCCTGACTTTACAACCTGCGCGCGTGTGCACCGAGCCGCGGGCACACAGCGAACGAACACACACACACACACACACACACACACACACACGCGGGCACACAGCGAACGAACACACACACACACACACACACACACACACACACACACACACACTTGCGCTCCCGCCCCCCGCCCGGCCCGGGCTCTCCGAAGTTACCTCCGAGGCGCCCCGGGCGCAGGGCCGACGCCTCTCTGTGGGTCTGGAGCGGCTGTTCGGCAGTGGTCGGCACGGCTTCCGATGCCGCGCCTCCGGGAGGCTCCAGAGTCAGCTGGTCACTGTCACCCGGCAGCCCAGATTCCGCGACGGGGTTGCACCCCGGGGATGTGGAGGCTTTTGCCTCCGCCGCCCGGGTCCGGGTCTGCGCTTACTTGCGCGGCGCCCACCTGGCTGCAGCCCGGGTCAGGGCCGGCGCGCCGCGACTGAGGCGGGCGCTCGGACTCCTCTGGGGCGGCGCGCAGCCGGGACAGGCTCGCATGTCGCCTGCGCTCCAGCGGCCCCGGGACGCGGCCTCACCCTCAACGCCTGGAGGTCTCAGCCTCGGTCTTTGTGTCTTAGCCGGCGTCGCCACGTCACGGGCTTGGAGGCTGGGAGCAGCGCGGGCCGGGGACGCGGCTGGGGAAAGCCGGGCTGGGTTTTCTCCACCGCCGCCCGCCCTGGGCACTCAAGCTGGCTGGGCGCACGGGCAGCAACTGCGCGCACCCTGGGGGACGAGGGGGCGGTCCCGGGGAGGGGCGCGGCGTCGCGCCAAGGGGGTCCCCTGCCAGAGGCTGCGGTGGAGGAAAGTGGGAGTCGGAGCGCCGCCGGGGCCCCGGAAAGGCGGTGTCCGTTCGGTCCCAGGTTGCGGCTGCAGCGCGGAGGGGAAAGCGAGCCGAAGCCGCGCGTTGGAGGGAGCCCAGCAGCCGGAGCCACCCGCGGGGTTCGAGTCTTCCCACTCCCCTATGCTGAAGGTTACTGCGGCCCCCAGTGGCAAGCAGGGGCGAACGGTGTCCTCGGCTCTCCTCTTCCCAGGGAGCACTGGGCTCACCCTGCTGGGGCTTCGGACTCTGCAGTGCTTTGCAAGGCCAGGGCCAAGTGGTCACTTCACTCATAGATTTCTTCTCTTGGCTGGTGTCGGCTTAATTGAGATCCAGATTGGAAAGACTGTCACGTGACCACCCCTCACCCCCACACCCCCACACGCACTCACTCATTCACACACCCCCAAACCCACGAAACCGGGATGGGTTTCCAAAAGTCTTACTGGATACATGGATCAGAAATGGAGGCCTTCCGTGTCACCCCCTGTGCTGCAGTGGGGCCAAAACGCAGCAGCTGCCTCTGGTGGCCCCATCTAGACAGATCCTGTCCCTGTGGCTGGGAAAGCTCACATTAACAGCACGTTGCATCCCCACAAGAACAACACAAACAAAAAGGGTAAGGGAGGGAAATATAGTTTCAAGTCCATGGAATCTCATTTCAAAAGGAAAGCAACACCCCCCCCCCCCCACCACCACCACCCCACCTCCTTCCCTGCCACCGAGTTACCCAGTTACCGAACACAGCTGCTAAGGAGCATACCTCCTCAGGGACAGAGCCCTCTCCGGGGGCTGTGGCGGCTTTTCCCTGGCCAGCTCCTCTCTGACATTTGCTACCTGTGATCAAAGCACAGATCTGATCAGGGGACGCAGATCTCAGTGTCAGCCTCCCTCAGCTGTCTGGATGTGGGTGGCAACAACACTTAAAAGTGAACTTGTTAATAAATGGATACTTTAAATAAATGCCCTATCAGGGTGATATGTGTTGACAACTAGATTTTCCCAGAGCTCCTCTATGCCCAAGTTTTTAAAATCCATTTGCCTTTATTAAGTTATTGTGAGGCGGGTTCAAATTGATTCTAGTAAGGGCAAATGGATTTGAAAATGTAAAGTAGGAGTGAAGTTTGTTTGATTCACTGTAACTTGCCTAGTGATTTTAAATTTGTAAGTAGTGCTGGCTCTGTCTTTGGGTCCCAATATTGTTTGTGGCAAAAGGGGGCATAAGCTTAAGGAGTAAAGAGGGTGCCCAGGGTAAGAAGCCTGTTTGGTGATAGCTAAAGGCTGTTCGGGGGCCTCATTGCCCTTTGAGTTCAGGGGCAGATTATTTGAGACCTGAAAAAATCTATATTTCTCCCAAAACTGAGAACAGTTGAATCCACATGGAACAATTAACACAGGAAATTGTGTGGGATCTGCCTTTTCTTTGGCTTTGAGTTCTTCTTTCTTGTTTTTTTCCTCCTATTTCTTCATGAAATACCACCACAGAGACCACATTCTAGAAGGAAAAACCATAGCTTCCTGAAACTCAGATTCAGTAAAAATCTACTTTTCACTACCTTGGTTCAGCTGAGGTCAGCTAGAGGTTTATTTAATTTCTTTCTGAAATAACCCTTTTGGAAAACAACTTTTAAAATTTGAAACAGCATAAAAGGAAAATGCAGAGTAGAATTCTCTGATCCTACAGTTACTCAGTTCTAGCCAGAATTTGGCTAGTGGTGTTTATAGACACAAAGGATTCAAGTGGTTACCGTTTTCCCCTCCTGGCTACTGATTTCTGTAAGCCTGCCCCAGAAGCCCTCATTCAAGCCTTGGGAGGTATTCCTCTCACTTGTCGCCACTTACCCCTCCCCAAGTGGACACAGATACAGTAATACCTCAGCCAGGTGCTCTCTCCGGTGCCCACCTCTCTGGGAAGAGGCTGGAACTCCGACTCTCTCTTCCGCTGTGCACACACACAGTGAACATCCTTATGTACACCCCATCTTGCCCACCTGGGGAAAAGTGAAGGTTATTTGTCTGCACTACTCACTCCACCAGAGTGATACTAAATTATATTCACCATTTATCTATGGACCCAAGGCATTCAGTTTGCAGGGGCTGGGGGATGATGGGAATTCATGGTACCACACCCCCAGGATAAGTAGTTTAAAAAAATGTTTTGGTCTGGGCAATAGAAATAGAGCGAAGATGAGATGGGAGACTGTGTACCAGGTCATGAAGACAAGAATAGAATCAGCATCCAGAAACTATCCAGCCTCCACATTTTCCTTTGTTTCTAGTGATGTCCCACTCAGATCCGAAATTTCACTTCATAATATCATTGGCAATGATGTGAAAACCCCATGTGGTGTAAAAGAAACAGCTTTGAATTTGGAATGTGAAGACATGGTTTTAGACATTTGTTAAGTGATATAAACCACCTATGTGAACTTGGACAAATCACTTGACCTGGTTTTGGTCCTCTAGCACTTTAAATAGAGGGTTCTACTTAAATTTAATATCTGAACCCAGAAACATGGATGGCTTCCATCTTGCAGGATCAGAGGTTGATTATGAAACCTAATAAATTGATGAGGTCCATGTGATCCAGTCTCAATAAGTGTCCTATTCAATGAAATATAGCCCAGCAGCCAAGAGAAATGTATCATTAATCAAATCCCTTATTTGAACTTCTCAGAGACTAACATCCTCCTCTCTCTCATCTCAGCTGCCTCAAAGCTCCTCTTTCTCCAGTGCCCCCCAAATTCTCTCTATATACATAACACATATCTTCATCTCTCCTCTCCTACCTCCTCTCTACTTTTCTGTATTATGTAGAGCTATGCATTTTCTCTCTCCTGTCTTTAGGGGAGGGAAGGGGAAAGGAAAACTGTGGGCAAAATCAGAATTCTCTTTAGTGATAGAGGTAGGGGAGAAGACTGTGGCCATTGACACATTAATACTTTTTAATCCATCATAATTAGATCTCCTTTGGTACATTTTAGATGTATTGAACTATTAGAAAGGGCACTGGATATAACATCATTATATAAAGATTTTGTCTCCAGCTCACCTACTGACTATCTAGGTAAACTTGAGATATTTTCTTAACCTCTCTTGAGCTTCAGTTTTATCATCTATAAAAGTGTAATAAGAAGTTTCATAGCGTTTTTGGGGAGATGAGATAAATGCAAAGTGGAAGCCTCATAATAGGTAATCAGCAAAAGTTTGTGACTCTGAAAATGGCAGGCTGAAAGAAAAAAACAAAAGGAAGTAAGAAAAGCGGGGAGGGAGGGAGGAAGGAGGGAGGGAGGGGGAGGAAAGGAAGGAAAGAGGGAAGCAAGGAGGGAAGGAAGGAGGGAGGTAGAGAGGGAGAGCAGGGAGGGGGAAGAAAGAAGAAAAGAAGGAGGCAAGGAGGGAGGGAGAGGGAGAGGAGAGAGGAAGGAAGGAAGGAAGGAAGGAAGGAAGGAAGGAAGGAAGGAAGGAAGGAAGGAAGGAAGGAAGGAAGGAAGGAAGGAAGGAAAAGGACTTTCATCTTGGCATCTAGGCATAAGCTTGGCTGTTCCAGTGAACAAGGAATTGGGCACAGAAAAACTGTTTCCTCCTCTAGGCTGAAAGGCTGAGCTGTAATCGCCTTTTGGATCCTGAGAGAAGACATTGCTTTGCTGGCTGACAAAATGGCAAGAAGTACAAATTTTTTAAATCATGTCATTGGCATGGGTACCCCGTGATTAGTGCTTAGCAGCTCACTCTGATTCTCCTCTGAGCTGCCCAAGAATCCTGTATCCTTATTTCTCCTGAGTAATCCAGGGTTGTCACCTGCCAGGACAGCACTTAATGACTTTACCCTGAACCCAGAGTTTTTTAGATCTCATTCTATTAAGCCTCACTTGTCCTGTGTCTTATATAAGCACTTAAAAGGATATACATCATGCAGAAATAAATCTCACAGATCATTTAAGACACCAATTTTCAGGCAGTAGAACAGTAGCTTCTAACCTCTACTTCACTTCCTAGGGAAAAACTTTTTGATATATTTGTTCCTAGAGGAATTTTACTAGTGGCAGGACTTTAGCTATAACAATAGGTTTATGAGATGCAAATTTGGAGTGAAGTGGAATATAGAGCCACTCACCAACTCTAACCCTTTGGTGTGAGTTAAATGGGTAGAGATTGATACTAGCAGATTGCCAATCATAAAAATGAGATCCAGAATGAATGGTAAACTTGTTTTTTAACTTTTATTTTAGGTTCAGGGGTACATATGCAGGTTTGTTATATAGGTAAACTCGTGTCATGAGGGTATTTTGTCATCCAGGTATTAGGCCTAGTACCCATTATTCTTCCTGATCCTCTCCCTCCTCCCATCCTCCACCCTCCAGTAGGCCCCAGTCTCTATTGTTCCCTTCTTTGTGTCCATGAGTTCTCATCACTTAGCTCCCATTTATAAGTGAGAACATGCAGTATTTGGTTTTCTGTTCCTGCATTAATTTGATAAGGATAATGACCTTCAGCTCCATCCATGTTCCTGCAAAGGACATGATCTTGTTTTTTCATGGCTGCATAGTATTCCACGGTGCATATGTACCACTTTTTTTTATATCCAGTCTACTATTGATGGGCATTTAGGTTGATTCCATTTCTTTGCTATCGTGAATAGTGCTGCATTGAACATATACACGCATGTGTCTTTATGGTAGAACTATTCATTTGCCTTCGGGTATATATCCAATAATGGGTTTGCTGGGTCAAATGGTAGGAATTGTAAACTTCTAAGTGATGCTGTGAATTATAAATGAATCTGAAACTAGAACTGAGTTCTTCTGAATGCAGTCCAGTGCTCCCAATGGGTTACTTCCTAAATTTCCTAAAATACAGCCTGGGGTTCAGAGCATCTCTATGCTGTCTAGGAGCTTCCCTGAGTCAGGTTGGAGACTAGGGGCCTCTCTAGACCAAGGTGAGTATAGCAGTACCCATGGTCCCTTTCAGAAGGCTGGGCCCAGGGAGCCAGGCTGAGCATACTACAGCTTGAGTTAATCCACGCTCCACTGAATTCTACTCTCCTGCTTTGCAAATGGCCTTTCCAAGCAGAGGCTGCTGTGGTGGCCTGTTTGGCGGGTGCAGAGGATATTTGTTTTTAGTTTTTGGCTGCCCAGATTCCAAATTCTCTCCCTATTTCAATGGAAGCTGCCATAATGAAATGTCAAGAGCCTCTCTTCTCCTGAGCCTTGACAGCACAGGCACGGGCAAGTGGCCCGAGCTTGGCCAACCCAGTGCTTTTGCCTGAGGCTGTGAATCTGAAGCCAGGGACGATGTGAAAGAATCTGGTGACAGTCTGAAAATCGTCCCACCTCTAATGGTAGTGGCATCCAGGGTACAATGGTCTGAGTCCAGTGGTGGGAGCAACAGAGCCTAAACAGCCTCTTCCTGTGGCACGAGCTTGGCAGTGATTCCAGCCCCCCAACTCTCGCAGTTTCCTTCAGTTCCTGCATGCATATTTTCCAATACTGATTATCTGGCCCCACCACTGATTCTGTCAGTTCCTGATATCCTTCCAATAGATTCCTTCACTTCCCAAGCACACCTGAGTCAGTGTCTGATATTGGCAACCCAGAGTCCTGACTGGTGCATGAGAGGTTGGCTTTCGACTCTTGGAAATAATCATGCCCTGGAAGTCCCAGACAGGACAGCTGCATTGAGATCCAGCTCCGAGTGTCCAGCCATGATGAAACAGAACTCACCAGACCACAAGAGCTTCCTGATGCTTCCCTCTCCTCTGCAGGATACAGGGCCATGTTGTTTAACACAGGGGCTAAAGTGTGTTGTACTGACCAAGGAGGCAGGAGGCTTGGGTTCCAGGCCCGGCTCTCTCATGTCTCACTCTGGTACCTTGGCCAAGGCTCTGCAGTCTCTGGACTTCTGTTTCCTCAGCTGTCGAAAGAGGAGGCTGCACCATGTGTTTCCTAGAGACCTTTGCCACTCCGATGTTCAAGGATGCCTGGATGTCTGGAGGAGAATCCCCAGTTGTCCTGGCTGCCAATTTTTACCTCCAAATGAGTGAGGCTTGTTGGTTGAGCTGCTGTGAATGAGAGATAAAGGAGGAAACAGTGGAGAGGGGAAAGGAGCTTTGTCCATGATTTGAGATCCTAATTTCATCATACGAGGTGAGGGAGGAGTGAGACGTGCTGTCCTGGTACAGGGGTGAGTGGGGAAATCAATACATTTTGGGCATCACCATTTAACTTACAGTCACCTGTTAACTCACAGTGTTCAAATGTGATGACAGTTATATACTTTGTTAAAGAAGAACCATGGGCTGGGCGCGGTGGCTAATGCCTGTAATATCAGCACCTTGACAGGCCGACGCAGGTGGATCACCTGAAGTCAGGAGTTCAAGACCAGCCTGGCCAACATGGTGAAACTCCGTCTCTAATAAAAATACAAAAATTAGCCGGGTGTGGTGGCACACACCTGTAGTCCCAGCTACTCAGAAGACTGAGGCGGGGAATAGCTTGAACCCAGGACGCAGATGTTGTAGTGAGCCGAGATGGTGCCCCTGCACTGTAGCCTGGGTGATAAAGTGAGACTGTGTCTCAAAAAAAAAAACAAAAAACAAAAAAAAAAAAAACGACGACTCCTCCTTTTTGAGACAATAATTACATACTAATCTAATGCTTATACAATTTATAGACGTCATTGCTTTTGTTGAAACATGAATGTTGAAACTTGCATCCTGGAAAGAAGTATCTAGGCCTTCCTTCTATTTTTTCTCCACAGCACCCAAGTATCCAATAACATTCAAGTGACTTGGAAAGCAAAAGAATGAATTTTTGTAGATTTGGGTCATTGATATATCCCAAGCATTAAAACAGTGCCTGAAATACAGTAGGGGCTCAGTAAATATTTGCCAAGTGAGTTCGATGTTCTTGTAAAAATTACCGAACATGAATCTCCTTCATTTTCAAGTCCCCACAACTAACTTCAAGACCCAGCACATCATAGGTGCTCAGCACATGTTTATAGAATCAACTCTGTACTTTCACGCAATTCTATCTGGGCACCTCCCAGCCCAAGCTTAACATTAACCTTGTAATATCCTCATGCTGCAGCAGGGATTTGGTTTGGTTTTTTTTTTATCATGACTTGACAGATGGGAGAAGAAAGCCACAGTGCTGTGAATGAAATGACTTCACCAGGTCATTCAGAGAGTGAGAGTTCTCTAATGCTGTCCTAACATTTTCTCCACTAGACTGAACTTCAAAAAGAATTGGATCTCAATTCAGCATACCTAAATAATATTGCCTGAAAAGGAAAGTTCAATGAAAGGAAACTCTATCGAAAAGGGTACTTAAGAAAAATCCATTAATGCTGTGCTTGGATTGCTGGTGCTTCAGGTGCTATTTTGTGATCAGATAAAGACCTGGCCTCTCTATCTGAATGTCTGGTAACTAAGCCTCACTCTGAGAGTCCCATTATTTCCATGGAGTTATCTGGATCCCTGAGATAAACAAAAATATTTTTAGGGTTGGCACTGATGGGCACGCCTTCAGGTTTCCACTGAAATAACTACCTCCTTCATGATGTCAGGGATGTCAGATTGGTGGACAGCTTGAATCATCCAAAATTATCTACCAGCTAAGCAGAAGAAAGAGAGCTCTGTTAGCACCAGATCACAGGGTGGCCTGCATCTTATTCATTCTGTGAAAACACCAGTGCTACCAATATGTCAGCCCCTCTGTTAGCTGCATCTGAATGAAGAGATGTCAACAGAAGCTAACAGTTAACTAGCACTTCTTGCATGCTAGGCATCTGTTCTGAGACTTACCTTACTTAATCCTTACAAAAATCCTATAAGGCAGGTCACGCCATTATTCCCACTTTACGGATGAAAAATTGAGGCAAGGAGAGGTTTAGTTATTTCCCTAAGGTTGCAAAGATAAGAAGAGCTGGAGCAGGAATTTCAGTCCAGGCAGTCTGGTTCCAGAATGTTTGTAACATTCTGAGATGGCCTTTGCCCTCAAAAGTCTCACTGTCCACTGGGAAAGGCAGATGCCAAGAAATTCCTTATAATTCAGCGTGACCAGGGAGTGTAGAATGGTGTGGGGACACTGAAGAGGGCGGGCCATAGAGGAGTCACAGGAGTGTCAGTTATTGTTAAATCAATTGCTTAATTTATTGTTTTGAATAGGTAATAATACAATGGTATAAAATGTTACAACATTCAAAAGAAACCAACTAGTTTCCTTGTCCAGAGACAACTGCTTTACCGGTTTCTTATACGTCCCTCCAGAGGCAGACTAACAAAATAAAAGCGGGTCAGCATAGTCTGTTATTTTTTATACAATGGTAACATCGTATACACATTAATTTTTTTCACCATCAACATAATATTTTGGAGATTAACAGTATTAATAAGGCTGCCTTATTCTTTTTGAATTAAGCTTTTTACTTTGAGATATATGTGGAGTCGCATGTAGTTTATGTTTTATGGTTGCATAATACTCCATTGTAGTGATAACCATAATTTATTTAATGAGTCTCTATGAGGAAATATACAGGCCATTTCAAAAGTTTTGCTGTTATAAATGTCGATGGAATTAACAGACTTGAACATATTATTTCACACATTTGTGAGGAAATGCCTGTAGGATAAACCCTTAAAAGTAGAACTGCTGAATCAAAGGGCATATGAAATTTTAATTTGTCAATATTGAAATTTTACCTTCCCTTGAGGTTACACCGATATACACTCTCCACCAATTGAGACTTCAGTTCTGCTATGGTTTTATTTCCTCTTGTTCTGCCTGCTCATGTTTTACCTTCCTCTGTGGTCTGTTCATACTTCCCTCACCTTCTATCATACCTGGTCTTTAAGCTTCAGTTATATATAAGTGGCAGCTTCATTACACGTTTTGAAACCATGCCATGTACTTGGCACAATTTTGTGACAACATTTTTCCAGGGAATGTTCTTCATTTGCCATTTGTTTTTTTCTTTTCCATTCCTCTTTTTCTGATCTTAGCACCATTCATGTATGGGTGCCTTGCTTATTTTTCATTTCAGATTGACATTGTCTTTGCATATCTGAAACCTTTTTTTTTTTTTTTAAATGAAGTTTTGCTCTTGTTGCCCAGGCTGGAGTGCAGTGGTACGATTGCGACTCACTGCAAGCTCCGCCTCCCGGGTTCAAGTGATTCTCCTGCCTCAGCCTCCCAAGTAGCTGGAATTACAGGTGTCCACCACCACGCCCAGCTAACTTTTTGTATTTTTAGTAGAGATGGGGTTTCACCATGTTGGCCAGGCTGGTCTCGAACTCCTGACTTCAGGTGATCCATCTGCCTTGACCTCCCAAAGTGTTGGGATTACAGGCATGAGACACGGTGCCCAGCCTGCATGTCTGAAGCCTTTAGCTTGGAAGGGATGTTTTACAGTGGTGCCTCCTGACTGTGAACAAATAAGAACTTATTCCTTGAGAAAAGTTATTCACTGAAGGTTTGAGAATGGGGGCTGGGGCCTCACTGGAGGTTGGCAGACCCCCCTCTCTTCACAAGGTCATATGAGGTGAGATGTTGGGGATGGGGGATGTTTCAGCGTTCATTTAGTTCCTTTCCTTTGCAGAGGCCAGCTCCTGCCAACTGCTCATAGTGTAGTCTCGGTCCTCACCCCACCTTGACAACAGTCTGCTGACTGCATATAGGATGTGTCTGCAGCCACTCAAACTCCCACTATTTCTCTCCACATCAAACTAACTTCAGGTAAGCTCCCACCACCAGGCGACCCACCCTTTTCCAGACAAGGCATTTCCAGGTTTTGGCCTGAGGATATGTTGCCTTCCCTGGAGAAGTGCTGGCTTTGCCTGGGATTTGTACAGGCAGGTGGGCAGGTGTCCCCTCTGGGGTCTTCCTTTACCCCTCGCATTCATATGACTTCCACTGCCTTTGGAAGCCCCTCCCTCATCACTTACTCCATGTTTCATCAAAGATGGATTCTGAACTGCTTTTGCCCCTTTGGAGCCCATTTCTAAGAGTAGGGGAAGGCAGAATGACCTCTTCATCCCTTTACCCTAGAACTTCAAATCTAAAAGGTGTTCAATTGGAGCTTGACTGCTGTGTCTGGAGAGATCTGCTGCCCACCTCAGGGACCACCTTCCTTCTGTGGCTGAAGGGAGAGAAACAGGTTTCAGGTAGATGCAGTGGCAAAGATGCAGGAGAAGCAAAAGCCTCCTGGACCTGGAGAGAGAAGACCTGAGATCAAGTCCTTCCTTTGCTGCTCACTCTGGGTAGATCTTCAGGCAGGTCACTGTGCCCTCCATAAGGAGGTCACTGTCATTATCCTAGGCCAGTGCTGACCCACAGACTGCTACCTGCCTACAACAGCAGAACTTCACAAATCAGAGTAAGTATTCAGAAACTTCCATAGCACTTTGACAGAGTAATTTTATGTATGTTGAATTTAATAATAGACAATGCTGGCTTATATTTTTGTGTGTCTGTTTTGTTACTGTACATTTTTTTTTTACTGCGTTACTTTTCTCCAATATTTTATTCAAGTTTTATTTTAACTGATGTTAACAGCATTTGAAGAGGAGGATTTAATTCCACACAAAATGGAAGACCCTAAAGTGTACCCATTAAACTGCTAAAAGGTAAATTGAGTAGTGAGAATACAACAGAAGTGTATTTCTAAGTGTCGTCGCCATGTGATTACAATCATATAGACTCTTCCAAGCTTAGAGCTGGAGCTCCTGGAATCTATTTCATACTCTAGTGCAAGAGCAAAAAACAGCAACATGAAAGGAATTAAGGCCTGAATTATTGGTTTCATTACATCCATAACTTCCCCCCACAAAATGACCAAAAGAAACAGTGACCACACCCTGTAGGCCTTTTGGTGTAAAAGAGGTGATGATGAACCAGGGCAAGAACAGGTCATGAAGATTTGTCTGTAAAAATCCTTTTCAGGTGAGTTTGTACACCACAGTCGAGCAATTAGCTCTTATTAATTAGGGTTAGGAAACCAAGTTTCAATTCTCAGGAAGTCACAATTTCATTCATTTACTCAGTATGAATTTACAAAGTTCCCACATACTACCAGCTTCCACTTGTAGTCATTTCTAGATGAAAAAGAAACCTGGTATCTCTAGAGGGAACACTAAGTTCCCCCCAAGTCTACAGCTGAATTATGTTTGCAATAATTTGTAATTACTGTAATTACTTTTCCAAAAATTTATTTTTATTTTACTGTATAAAAGTATTGATTTGAGTAAATTTGACATTTTTTTAAAAACCGGTATTTCACATCAGATAGTTTGAGAGTCACTGCTTGATAAAATACCCAACATTGCCTAATGATGTATGCAAATTATCTGAGCCCCTATTAAAAATTTGTATATTCAGTTCTCCCTGTAGAATGATAATCTAATGGATATAACATTCAAGCATCAAAAGTTTTCTTTTTCCCTCCCTCAGCATCTTAAAGATTTTTCCTCATTGTCTTCTTCCACCTAGTGTTACTGAGATAAATTTGATTTTCATTCATACACAAATCTTTATTCTCTGGAATTTTAAAGAATTTTCTTTGTCTTTGATGTTTTAAAAATTTCACTACAATTTGTTCAGGTGTTGTTTGTTGGATTGTTTTTTAATTCATCTTACTTGGTAAACAGTAGGCCTGTTCAAGCTTTTCTGTGGTGGTAGACAATTAAGCTTTTTTTTTTCTTCAGATCTTGTATTCTTCTCACCGTCATTCTTTCTATTCTCTTTCTCTAAAACTGTTATTAAGTAGATTTGGGGGCCTTTGGATTCATCCTGCATATCTCTGAACATTCCCTTTATGCTATGTGGTTTTTTTCCCTTTAACCATGATTTGAGAGAATGCCTCTGTTCAGTCATATACTTTATTAATTCACTCTTCGATTCTAATCATTCTATTCAGCTCGTTTATTGAACATTTTATTTTAGCATTCATGTTTTTATTTCCAAGATCTTCTTAGTTATAAAATATCTTCTATCTGAACTATGTGCTGTTTAGGGGAGGGAGAGAGGACATGAAGCTGTTACACATAGACAGCAAAGCCCTCTCTTCATAAAGGGTTATGTTACCAGCTTCCACTTGTAGTTATTTCTAGATAAAAAAAGAAACCTGGTATTTCTAGAGGGCATGCTGGGGGACACCTACGCAGCTGGCCAGCGGATAGTCACAGGCTGCAACTGCAAAGTCCAAGCCCATTCGGATCCCACTTAAAGTCTGGCGCCATCTAACACTGGTGGTGGTCCACTTCAGTTTAAATATCAGTGGTGACTATGTTGAGTCATGAGGCTCTGAGAGTTCCAGGACACCAGAAACTATTCCAGAACTCCTCTGATTAGTTAGTTCCCACTTTATCAGCTCAGTCTGAGAATAATCCCGGGGCAGGAAATACTCTGCCTCCCAGCTTCCCTGCTATCCCTTTTCCTACGTGGTCTTGCCCTCTCACCATGCCACCGCTCCCCATCCCCACAATAGCTAAGGGTAGCCTATGGCCAAGGCATGAACCAACACCCATCACATTATATCTGAAGTCCCAGTAGGGTCAATGTGTTTCTTTAGAATTAAACTCTTTCTTTGTTTGGATGAATTGACTCTTTTACATGGGGTTTGCTCTCTGCAAATGTTTGCTGACTTTAATTGCAGGCTCATTTTCTTAGCCAAGACTCAGTTAGCGGATCTCCTGCTGGGCTGGGAGAAGATGAAGGAATCACCCCTGCAGAATGCACTGTGCTCACGGAGTGAGGCCAGCTGGCTGGGCTCACAGGGCAGCTGTCCATCTGGGCATTAGTGTCCCCTTTTCTCCCAGGGCCCTGCCTGTCCTTTCGAGTTCAAGCATCTACACCCACTCTTCTGGCTGGAGGAAAACAGCATTCTTGCTGCTACTCTTGGGCTCCCTCCTGCCCCCAGCTTTTACCACCTTTTGACAAAGAGCATCCTCAGTGTTATCTCCATTTCTCTGTCCCAAGTTGTTCACCTATGGTGTCCCCAGCTGTCCTTCCATCTGCTATCTTAGGGCTTTCCTTGGTAGCTTTCTGCTGTCATCTTTCAAGGACCCATCCCAGATTCAACACTGAGAGTAACCAATGTGGTTTACAAGGGTGACTAGCTTATAAAACATTATTTTATATCATTTCTATGGAGTTTGTGGATAGGCAGAGTGGCTGCAGGGGACTGCGAAACCATGCTAAAGCCTTAGGACCAAAGCAATCTTCACAGCGGTGTTTTTAAAAGACAGTTTACACCTAAACATCTTACTTAAATCACTTTTATTTTTAGTTCTTAATAGCTTTGTTCTGTGACTTTGAACAAGCATTTCCCCTCTCTGATTTCATTTTTTTTTTTTTACCTATAAATGGAAGATCTGGGTAAGATCTTTAAATTTCTCTCTAGTCTACAATTCCACATTTCTGCCTTAAATGCAGCTGTGTGTGATCAAAGCAGTGGGGCTTTCTACTCTGATTCCCATAAACAACTCACAGCCTTACCATCCTTTATCTCCAAGGAGAATCACATGATTAATTCTACCTTTTCCCAGTCCTTGTATTTGCACTCCGCATTACAGTAAAACCTCATTAACTTGGATGACACTCATTTAGAATGCATGATAATTCCATAACTGGACCAAAGTTTATCTTCACTTAGTAAAAACGTGGCTTCATGGAAAGTGCAGATAAACAGTGTCAACAGCAGGGCCAAGTCAGTGTTCAAAATCCTTAAGCAGCAGCTATTTTTCAAGTCTCCGCAAGCATTTCCAACATGTGCTTTTGTATCCACCAGGATCCAGTTTTTAATCCAGAGCATCAAACCAAATAGCCTGATGGTCAGGCCTCTTGACGACTCTAAGGCTGGCTGCTTTCCCTTTGGCCCTGCTGCGTGTTTGCTCCATACTTTAAAAGATGGAAGAGTGAACAGCGCACACTGCAGAGGGGATCAAACAGTAAAACAGAGAAACTCTGGTCCTGCAGCAGCAAACAGATGATTTCTAACCACAGCTGCTGCAGCCTCATAAAAAGGGTGCAGGGAAGCTGATGGAAGACACAGGAGATGGCCAGGGAGGAGATCTCCAATTAATGAAGGAGGAAGCCCTTTCAAGTGGCATTTACCACACAAAGTCAGACACTAACAAACCATTTCAGCAGGAAGACCTGCAGCTTTGGAAGAGAAGCCTGTCTTCAGGATCCACATATTTTACAAGTGCCATAGATGATTTCTAAGCCCATCCCTAGGGGAAAAATACTGTGCTGATTAGAAAGGATTATTAACCTTGGTTAATAAGACTCATCCTGCAATGATGCCTGGAACTATCTGCAATTTAATAGACAGATGCTTACGTTAACAGCTTCCTAAACTGTGTATTCTACATTCTTGTGATTGTTAAGGAGATACAATTGAACTGTGTGAACCTGGCAAAATTTGCAACTCAAATCCCTACGTTTGAGTGGGCAGAAAAGATGAAAGCAGCCTCCTGCCAAGAAGTGAACTTGGACAGAGTACCTGCCTGTGTTGGAGCCTGTTGGCCCTCTCTGTGGGCGGACAAAGCCAGGTGAGCTCACGATACCTGTATTGCACTTGTGATGTCCAGCAGCTGTCTGCCTAAAGGAAAACTTTATAAATCCCTGGGAGGGTAGAGATTTTCCAGATCCCCTGGGGAAAGAGCTCATTGTCAGCTGGTGTCACAGGCCTCCCCTGTGTCCAAATGGATACAGTGAAGATGCTGAGAGGAGGGGCAGGGGTCGCATTGGATACTCATGGCCTCTTTTACCTTATGATGATTGGGAGTCAATGGTCCTAGAGACTGGGTATTCTTGCAAGCTAAGAAGGTAGAACCACAGTGTTCCTCAGCCAACCACCATGATCTCGGCCTGCCTCGCTGACTGCTGTGAATTTGTGGCACTCAGATTCAGGGGTTTATTGTTAGATTTAGTCTCACTTTTCCCATTTGCTGTTCTAACGCCCTTCAATATCTTAGATTATTTGCATAATGAGTTTTCCCCTCAACCCTGTATTTGCCTTGAAGAGATGGAACTCCACAAGATGTTTGAAGATCTATACACTATCATGAAGCTAAAGAAAATAGCCCGATCAGACTGGATTGCCATTATTAATGAAGTGGTTCTGTCCTGATAAGATGAGACTTACGACTCCTGGAAAGAGATCACAGAACTGGCAAGCTGGGAATTTCTCATAATGGGCCGTGGATCCTGGCTGGCCAATATTTTTGGCCAAGAAATCTGTTCGATCACAAACCAGCCCCTCTTTTCCAGATGTGCCAGGTGAGAAATTTCCATACCAGCTGCCAATTCAGGGCTGAACTGAGAATTTTAAGACTGATTCATAAAAAGGCAGCATAGGAAGCCAAGAGAGATATTTTCCGAAAGCTGTCCATAGTGATGTCTGTGGCAGCTTTAGCTATGATAGAAACAAGTTTCCAGTGTTAAGAAAAGAATTTTGAAAAGCATGCTATATTCACTAAGATGGTGTGTTCCTCGGCCACTAAAATGAAATTAATATCTGAAAGAGAAACAAATTTAAGATATGCTATGTGAACAAAAACTGCAAAGGAATCATATACTGTGTATTACCATTGCAACAAAGAAAATATCTACCTTGGTATATGAACAAGAATTGGAAGGTATGGAGCGGAAGGGAAAGTAATAGTTGATGATTTTTTCTATAATTTTTTAAAAGTATTACCTTACTACACACACACAAAAAAGTTTTCCTGCCACACCATGGGAATTTTGTTTGTTAAACCCCTGAGCTATCTCCAGGTCTCTATGTTCTCAGTATACAGGCCTGTAATTAAAATTTCTGTTTCATGCTTCTTGACCTTTTCTGGGAGTGCTGCTTTTGTTATGGCTTTGACAGACTTAGACGTGAGCCCCTAGAGTGATATGGAGGGAAAGATCCAGCCAGCCCTAAGGAACTTGGCCTGAATGCACCCTCTGTAAGTTGTCTCTGTTCACAATCCAATCAAGTAGAGTCCTCATCCAAATTCATCACATAATTTCCCAAAACTAGGTCCACGGTGCAAAGGTTTTGCCACGACTACTACCAATTTTGGTCTGCAACTTCAAAAGAATTCAGCCACCCTTGGCAGAAAAATAGTAACATCCTCCTGATATCAGATTAACAAATACGATCAAGAAATTGCAAATAAGATTATAAGGTCCAAGTTGGGTAATAGCTCCTTCCTGCTTTGGAGGATGTTGAGAAGGCACATTTATTGCCTTATTAGAAATGACACATCGTCTTATCCAGCCACTGACCTGTGGCTCCCTATGGCCAACATTGTTAATGCAGGACTCCTCAGCCCTGAAGTCACGACCTTCCCAGTAAGTGCCTGTCAATCTCTGGGTGTGCCTGTCCCTATTCCAGACTAACAGCAACTCTTGGTTCCCCGTGAGCACCCTGTGCTTTCACACTCTGTCCTACTCAACAGGGTCCCTCACTCTGGAGGCCTGTAGGGCTTTCCCCCATGTGAAGCTTGTCCTGACACCTCATTGGGTTTCCCACATCTGCATGAGGAACCCAACATGGCATCACTGTTTATTCCTTATCTTGACATGGGCAACCTCAAAGATTCAACCTATGGTCGCTGAACACGGGCCCATTGTTAAAATTTGTGACTGTCTTTTCTTAACCTTGCTGGAAAGTTCTGTATTTTGTCACAGATTGGACATGCTCAAGATGCAAACCCCTTGAGGACCCTAGGGTGCTGGTTTGTACCCATCTTGGAGTGCTCGCTGCATTATGCTTTGAGCTATAATTATCTGCATACTCCAGGTTAATTCCCCCATCCCACCCAGGTTTGATTGGGTTTTACTCATCTCTGAACCCGAGTGCCCCTCTAGGCACATTACAGGCACACAGTAGGTTCTTAATAATTATTTATGAAATTCAGGTGACTGGTCCAAGGAGGTCACCTATATATCTCCAACCACACTAAAACTGCCTTCTCTTTAGCTATACCATCCTCATTCTTATCCCCATACCTCAACCTCCCTGTCCGTCCATTCAAACCATATTTAGCCATCAAAACTGAGCTACAGCTACACTTCACCTTAGCATCTCCCCTGGTTTGCCTCTTACCTACAGTTTTCTGTCCTCTTCATAGTTTCAACTGTGACTACATCACATATCGTGAAACATCATTGCTTTTCTGTACTTGTGGTTTACTCATCCATTTACTCCGCAACAATCATTGAGCATTTTTTGTGTGCCATGTTCGTGGGAATAGAAAGATTGAAAACATGCATGTAAGTAGAAGGTTGCTTGGTAGGAGGAATTCAGTACACAGGGATCTTAACCTATATATTAGGGCTCTTTGCATGCACTCACAGAATCTGAAACTGGCTAGCTTGAATTAAAAGAGAAGTTATAGGAAGGATGTAGTGTTGCTTCCAGGAGAGAAAGGAAGGCAGGAAACCCCAGAATAGCATATGGCAAATATCTGACAGCAACAAATGCTGGGATCCCCGCATTTTCAGTCCCTTTGCTTCTTCCCTTATCATTAACATTCAGGGAATGGTGGATCAATAGCCTAGTGTGCACTATCTCACAACTAGACAAAGGCAAGATCTAATTAAATACATACCCCACCTCCCCCTAGACGGTATCCCATAGAAGAGAAGTAAATGGCTGCCATTTTCAGCAGAAGGCGGAATAGGTGCTAGACAGCCATAAACAATTAATATCCATCACAGCGTACAGTGATACGCTCAAATACTTAACAGCATAAAGTTAAAACAGTCTGATGTATCCAGTTCTATAACCAAATCAGACCTGCCACTTAGCACAGTCATGACAAGGTTGGTATGAGGGCATCCTTGCCCGTAGACAGTGCTGGGATACATACTGTCCATCCAAGACTCACAGATAATTCTTTATCCTAACTAGATTGTAAAGTTCCTGCTTGAACAAGAGCTACATAAAGTTTATTCTTATGCTCATCTCTGTATCCTCCCAGTACCTAGCACATGATCTATGTTCAAATGAACATACCTTCAGTGCTACTAAATTGAGACAAGGTCAGTGTTCCTTACCTGGATGGCAATGCCCCGTCTTCAAACCTCACTGTGTGTTTATTTTAAGAAGGTGATTATTTCAATCAATTAGTTCACTGAAGGAATCAACACAGGCTCTTCGATCAAAGCTTCTTGGTTGTTTCCATGGAGGAGTAACCCCTCCGTTGGGTTCTACAGAGCATCTGGCATGTGTCACACTCCTTGATGAGCCAATAATTGGGTGGATCACAGAGCTCTATATATAGCTGTCTGTGTTGCAAACGATTGACCTGCCAGTGCTTTGAAGGGAGCCTGGGTCCACAGCTACAGTCCTTCTCTGAATCCTTTTTTAAAAAACTTTTAAGTTTAAGGGTACATGTGCAGGTTCAGAACCCTGGCTGGAGAGCTAGTGTGGTCATTTGGAGAAAGAAGGTACTCTGTTTTTATGTGTGTTTTCAGAGTTCTTGCTCTAGGTCTTTCTATGTTTGTAGACTGATGTTCCTTCAGTCTTTGAAGTTGCTGTCCTTGGGATGTTTTGTTTATTTTTTTCTCTCTTGTATCCTGTTTGATGACCTTGAGGGTTTCCTTGTGTTATGAGTTCAAATGACTGGCTTCATTTCTGGAAAATTTCAGGGAGCCAAGGCTAGGCTTCCAACTCCTGGACTGCATACTCTAACCCTAGGGGATTGGTATCAGGCCCAACTTTGTTCTCTGGCTCCCCAAGTTAGGAACCCACTGTGCTGGGTGCAGCCAAGGTGCTCGCTGACTGCTGGTCACAACTCTCCAATGGGTAGTGCCAGCCAAAGTGTTTTGTAGGGCAGTGGCAGTGGGATCTGTCCTCATTCACATGTGCCAGTGGTAGTCGCAGTGGCAGTGCAGCAGGATGCATGCTCATTGGCTACAGTAGGGTGCTAGTGGGTACCCAGGTGCCAGCCTCCATGTGGCCATTGGCAGCAGCAGTGGAGGCAGCATGGCATGGGAAGGTGGGCCACCCACCCCCAATGGCAACTTTGCATGCTGTCCCACTGGTAGTGGTGTTAGCATGGGAGCAGGAGACTGGCAGGTGCTGGTCTGCGTACACCCTCTGTGTGAGTTCATGCAGGCAGGAGTGGCTGCTTAGGGTGTGGTAAGGTCCACTGTTCTCCCTGCCTAGTTTCACTCCAGCAGCAGTGTTAGTGCAGGGGCAAGGCACTGGTGGAGGTGAGGCTGGTGGGCTCTGTGCCTGCCAAGGCTTTGACTGCAATGATGGCATGGTGTGGGGAGGAGGAGGCTGAGTTCACTTACACCAGCAGCAGTGGTAGGGCAGGGCACATGCACACATGCACACTGGCAGGGCAGAGAAGGCAAGATCTGCCTGCTCACACATGCACCAGCAGTGACTGGGGGGGTGGTCGTGGGCCCAGTGGAAACTGCAGTAGAGGAAGGACGTGGGTGGGCTGGTGCATGTTCACAGGGGTTGCTCTGCTGGAGCTTTCTGCTTTGGGGAGCCCGGGGGGTCCACATCACAGCTTCTGCACTGGAAAACCACACCATGTTTGCCAGTGCAGGAGCTGTGATGCGGGCCCCCAGGGCTACCCAAGGCTGCACTGCAAGCAGGCATGGCCAGGCTGGGGCTCCAGGAGAGGCCAGAAAACCAGGGGGTGCTCAGGTTGTTGAACTGGCCTCAAATGCCAGGCAACACCACCCTGAAGAATTTAGTTTCACCAGTTTCCCTAGCGTTAAAGTCTGCTATGGCAGCAAGTCGAGCCTAAAGGGATGGCTATCCCTGGCTATGCTTCACTGCAAATGCTCCCACACCAAGCTCCACCCAGGCTGAAGTGCTGCCCCTACCACTTCTCCAAGCAGCTCTCCCTGCCACCTCAAGTGTCTGTGGTGGTCAAGGGGTCTCCTCTTGCCGGGATTCCAGAGGCCTGTGGTGAAAGCAGGTTGTTCCTTGCCAGTTTAACTCACCTGTTCCCCTGGAGTCATTGGGGGCCAGGAGCTAGTCCCAGTGCATGGTAGCCCCATGCAGCGGCTTCCTCCCACTTCAGTGTAGCTTCTGTGTCTTCCCTCCACCCACTCTCAGTGCCTCCTTGCTGAAAATCTGTTAGGAGGGTGCCAGTCGTCCCAGTCCCTCGGTGGCAGGTGTTCCACCTGGCTGCGTATAGTCGGCCATCTTGTCCAGCTCCTTCCAATAACCTCCTCTGAATCTCATCCTTGTTCAAAAAGATAAAAAGATTTAAAGGATAAAATTTGGAACCATGAACTGCCCAGGATAAAGCCTTCCATTTGCATTCTCTATTGCCTAGCCCCTTTGTGGAAGAATCTACCTTTATCGCTGGCCCTAATTATCCTCCCCTAGCCAGAAAGGTTACACATTCACATCCCAGAAATGGGGAACTCTTGGGAACCATAAGATATATTGAACAGGCTCCAGTTCCTGCTTTTCCCTTGGATGGCTGTGTGACCCCAGGTGAGTTACCTAATATCTCTGCAACTATTTCTTCCTGCATACCTTAAATAAAATAAGTGATTAAATAAAATGATCAGTTCCGGAATTCTGAAAGTTTCTTTGCTATTGCTAATTATGAGCAACCAACATGTCTCTTGTTCTCAGGTTACAAATCAGTAAGACAAATATAAAGAGAATGCTTTGACATCAGGGGTCAAAAGACACATAAAACACTATGGTATAGATGTGACATTCCGGTCAACATATTTTCATTAAAAAGGCAGGAAATGTTTCTGGAAATTTATTGTGATAGACTTGGGAAATTATAATTTAGATTGAAGAACTTACAAATCATTGCTTCTGAGAGGTTGCTGCCAACTTGCATAATTTTATTTTTCCTTTATCCTGGGCTATTATCCATATATATGCATCTATATATACATATATATATTTCACACATATATTTTTTTCCACAATTTAGAGCTTAAACACCTATGGGAAATCTTCAAGCAATATTTTGTAGGTCCCAAATAGCAGTCATTTCCTGTTAAATTAAGCTAGTGATGGAATTTATTGTATTAACTAAACCAATTTTCATCCAGTTGCAGTGAACATCCTGCATGGTGTGCTGGCTGTCTTTGTGATAGTTGTGCTCTTTTCCTGGCCACATCACAGTTGCCCCTCCAAGTGCTCTCCCCAGTTAGGAAGATGCAATTAGATGACAGCGTCACCCTCTCCTATACTGTCAGTAATAAGCAACGGATGCTTCATTCCGATGGGAAAAATTGAGTCTTTTCACAATTATTAATATCCTGAATTAGAATGTGTTGCTTTATTTGTCATTTTACCTAGTTTTCTATGAATCTGTAATATTTAAAGTCTTGTTTATTTAACCATGAGGCTGATAAAGAAAGGGAACACTATAAACCATTCTCAGCATATAGTATTATGGGCTATGTTTCTGGAAGGAAACATATAAACCTCCTAGGCCTATGAACTTATTTTCATTTTAAACAATTATTTACTTAATGAATAGGTGGTATATGTGTGCAGTGTAAAATTCATCAGGTATGAAAGGAGCATAGGGCATAGTGAAAAGTACCAATCCAATGGAGTATACCTCTTATCTAAACTCAGCACAAAATTTCCTAAAATGGAACTTCAGGTAATTAGTTTATCCCTCCATAGGGGCAACTAAGGTTACCAATTTCTTATGTATCCTCTAGCTTATTTTACAGTTCAGGAAAATTGGGCTCAGAACAGCAAAATGATTAATCTACAGTCACATGGCAAGTTGTTTGCTGCAGCCAAACTAGAAGCTTGGCCTCTTCACTATTAACAAAATTTCACCCATAATACATAGCTGTCAGCCAGCTCCAGACAAACCAAAGATATTCTTTTCTTACAATGCGAACCAAAACTTTCTAATAAGAGCAGAAGGCTGAGGACAACATTCAGACAAAGTGCTTTTGTTTGGTTGAATGCTCAATAAAGAACACAGAATATTCTTTTTAAAAGAGATGTATAAGAAATCTATTCCAACGACCTTATTTTACACATGAAGAATTTAAGGCTCACACTGGGAAACAATTGCCCAGCAAATTAATGTGAGTGAGCCTATTTGCATGAACTCTGAGCAGTGTTTGTGACTTTGCAAATGGAATACGGATCCTCCCTCGCCGTACCTCCAATCATTACCTCTTGGTTCCCCTGCCTATATCTGGGGCATTGCGGCTATGTTATAATGGAAAATGCAGGAGCACATTGATTTCCTATAATGGTTTTATCTATAGAAATTTGTGAGGACGTCCTTTGGTTGGAAGATGAGCGCTGAATATCTGAAAGTGCCAAATTGAACTGAGAAGGAGTGTTTCAAAGTAGTGCCTCAAATGAACCTCTGCTCACCAAGAAAAGTCTCCCTCTGCACTTGCAGACTGTAACTCCTTGACCTGTCCTTATAGGATGCATCGTGCAGTTGGAAATGTGTTGCCAGGCATTAACGACTTCTTTTTTTTTTTTTTTTTTTTTATTTGAGTCCTTTCTTTTCTTTTTTCTTTTATTTATTTATTTATTTATTTATTATTATTATACTTTAAGTTCTAGGGTACATGTGCACAATGTGCAGGTTTGTTACATATGTATACTTGTGCCATGTTGGTGTGCTGCACCCATCAACTCGTCAGCACCCATGAACTCATCATTTACATCAGGTATAACTCCCAATGCAATCCCTTCCCCCTCCCCCCTCCCCATGATAGGCCCCGGTGTGTGATGTTCCCCTTCCCGAGTCCAAGTGATCTCATTGTTCAGTTCCTACCTATGAGTGAGAACATTTAGCCATAAAAAAGGATGAGTTTGTGTCCTTTGTAGGGACATGGATGCAGCTGGAAACCATCATTCTCAGCAAACTATCACAAGAATTAACGACTTCTTGTTGCCTTCTTAGTAATGCAGGTTATAGGCTTTAGGAAAAAGCAATCACGGAATCAAGCTTTTGAGAGAAGTTCTGTACTTGAATTAACAAAGAAATCTATATTGAGTCAAGTTTTCTTGTATCTTTCTAATTTAAGTTGTATTAGGACAATGTGATTACAGAAACCAAAAGAGAGATTGACAGTGAGATAACAATGTGAATACAGAGAAGCCGTGGGCCCTTCTTCCCTGCCCTGGGAAAGATGCTATGCCTTTAAAATACTTCATGTGGTACTTCTATGCCCTTCCTCTTTTGAATCTCACAAACCTGGGAGGCAGGAATTCTCACCACTTGCATTTTAAAGGTGAGAAAAATGAAAGCCTAGAGGTCAAGTAATTTATGCAAAGCCACACAGCACAGAACTGACCATTCCAGATCTGGACCCTGGGTTTCTGACTTCCAGGGGCCATTCTCCCTGAATTCTCCCCACACCTCTCTTCCCACTCCTCTGTCTCTGTGGCTCAATTCTTTCCTCCTCTCATTTACTTACATTTAGGCACCCCTGAAGTTTCTCTCTGGGGCTGACTTCTCCTTTCTCCTTCAAATGATGTCATTAAAATTCCTCTTACAGCTTTAAAAATCACCTCTTTGCAGATGCCCTATGGCTCTGACCACCTCGGGAGTCAGTGTCTTAAGCTCAAAACTGCTCCTCAGCACTCAGGTCATAGAGGCTATAGGTCTCTGAAAAGCCCATGGGTGACTCGTGCATCCGATGGGAGGAACTGGGACTGGCAGAAGCAGAAGGTGCAACCCAGCCTGGCAAAGGGAACTGGGGGTTCCAGCCCTCTAAGCAGGGCCTGCAAACTAAACCTGCATAAGGAAGATCTCTGTAGAGTGATATGAGCACAGAGGGATTTCACACATAAACATTCTTACATCATTAAAGATGAAGAATTTTTCCCTTGCTGTGGGTTGGAAGGTCAGGATATTGAGGAGCGAACAATGACACCTCCCATTTTTATAGCACATTGTAGTTTGCCAGGTGGTTTTATGTCCATTGTCTTATTTGATCTTTCCAACAACTTTCTAAAGCAGGAAGGGTAGGAACTCGTACTCTGAATGACTTGCCCAAGATCTCACAGTTAGTAAACGACAGTGCTGGAAGGGTGAACAAAAACCAGTCTAGTTCTCTACCAGTGCATGCCCCACTTCCTTGCCCACCTAATTCCTCTCTTCTTTGTAAGTTTTCTTAGACAGATAGCATAAATCCTCAATGGACTACCACCCATTGGCTCTCAGACAAAGCAGGAGTGAGCAAACGTTTCCTGTCAGGAGCCAGGTAACAAATGTTTTAGACTTTGCAGACCATACAGCCTCTATCACAACTTTCCAGCTTCGTTGTTTTAGTCTGAAAGCAGCTCTAGGCAATACATAAACAAATGAGCATGGAGGTGTTCCAATAAAACTTTATTTCGAAAAACAGGCGGTGGGCCAGATTTGGTCCTCAGGCTGTAGTTGGCCAACCCTTGACATAAACCTTTGCAGAATGATTCTTGTCCTCTCCAAGATCTGCCTCCATCTTCCCTCATTGCCTCCAGAACAATAACCAGGGTCCAGCTTCAGTTTGAACAGAACAGGGATATAGAGTCCTTACTTTAGGAAGGAATAGTCTACATAACGCAAAGAATTTCAAGAACTGGCTAATATGTACTAATAGAAACTAGGGAGCAAATGCCCCAGTATCTCGAAGGTTTGGGGCAGGGAAAAGTGACAAGAAGAATATAAGGCTGCGTTGGGAGAGTTTATTGATGTAGAAGCACTCTCCCCTGACTCGGGGTTTAATATCCTGCTAAACTCAGGTACAGCCAGTTGTACTTACTCCTGGAATGGCTCCTCCAAACTTTCACTCAACAATAGCCTTCAGCAAATGAAGTTGAGACACTGGGTCTGCCTTGGCAGCATGTGGAGGAAGAGTCAGGAGAGCCAGGGAAGTGGGAATGTAAGAAGGACTCACTGTGTGAGACCAGAGAGCCCACCACAAGTGTGACAACTTCCCTGGAAATGCATGAAGGAGGCTTCTTTCCTAAGGCAATAAAAATCCACTGATGACAGAGGCATTAGCACTTTTAAGAAGCTTAGTGGCCACTGTCTCCCATTGGCCTGGATTGACACTAGAAAATGCTGCATAGAACTAGGCTCTCTAGTAAACAGATGTGACAGGATTCCCACAAAGCAAGAATCACTTTGGTCAGAGATGAGAAAGATGTGTTAACATAACAGGCAGCAACTGGCATGGCAACAAAGATGGCCTCAGAGGTTGATGGTAATGCCCGTTAGGCCATAGTACTCCTGGGGGGCGGGTAAGATAAATGGGTAGCTGGCTAGGGTGTAATCTGATTTCAAAACAGAAAAAGTAGAGATCTGATGAGCAGAGGCCAATGTCAACTGCTGCAACAGAAAATCACTGTTCCTCCTACAGTTTCCAGAGTTAAGTCAGTTCACAGACCCAGGAACTATTGCTTCCCTGGGAGAAATCAATATTCTTCCAGTCCTTCCCCAAAGGGATCTGTGGCTACTTCCCAGAATAACTGTATGTGTGCACTCTTAGATATGAGTTCTAGGCTAAAACTGATGATAAGGGACCCAGCATGCCATTGTGGCCCCCACCCTCCCAGTTAGAGTGAGGATGTGGAAGGTCATGTGATGCCCTGGCCCAAATTCTCTCACAGTGGGTCCATTGTATCCATAGACCTACCCTCTAGTTATTTGACCAGTTGTCAAGTATATAATTATTTCTAGCAGCTGACAAGACATCTCATTCATTTCCTGGTCTGTGGAGAAAGAGCTGTTAAAGCACAAAGGGTGAGTGGAAGTTCATGAAACAGTCCTTCGCCCTGGTGAAGACAGCAAATTATAATCCATTCTGCCTCCTGGTTGGAATGGCAAATATTACTGGCTCCCTCAAAGATGGAAAGAGTGCAAGTGTGATGATCCTCATCACATCTCTGTATTCAGTTCATCTACATGGCTTCTGCAAAAATGAAATAGATATAGTAGATGATGGTGAACTACTTTAAACTAAGCCAAACGATAGCCTCAGTTGCAACCGCTATGCCAGATATAGTATCTTTACTGAAAGAGATAAACACAGCCTCAGGCTCTAGGACTGTGGCTACTGAGCTGGTAAATAAGTTCTTTTCAAACCCCATCAGTAAGGAGAATAAAAAGCAGCTCAGCTCACCTTTCTGTGGGAAGGACAGGAGTACACATTGACTGCCTTGCTCTAGGGCAATGTTAATGCTTTTGCTCTCTTAGTAGAGTATGCAGGGATCTGATTGTCTTGACATTTACAAAGCATCACGATGGTCCACTATATGAATGACATCATGCTAACTGGACTGATGAGCCTGAAGTGGCAAGTATTTCAGATACCCAAGGAAAACACACACCGTCAGAATATTGGAGATAAAAGTCATGAAAATTCAGGGGCTGGTCACACTGGTGATGCTTCCAGGCAGTCAGTGGTCTAAGACTTGCCAGGTTATTCCCTGTAAGATTGGTTGCTGTACCCTGCAATCTCTACCACGAAGGTTTGGTAGGGTTTTTGGGATTTTGAAAGCAGTGTGTATAGTCCTTAGGAATATTACTCCAATTCATTTATCAGACATGCTGGAAGGCCTCCAGTTTTGAGCAGGACACAAGTGAGAGAGGATTCTCTAACAGGTCCAAGCTGGCATTCACACCAATTTATATTGAGCTCCTACCACTCAGGCCATGTGACTGGGAGATCTGATATAGCTAGAAGATTCTGAAGGGAGTGAGGATGCCCTGTGGATTCTCTGGTAATTACCACAGGGGCGTTTCAGCTTAAACCCCCAGAGTTCTAGATCAAAGCTATACCGTCTGCAGCAGGGAATAGCTTGCTGGGAATAGCTTGTCATGCTGCTGGGTGTGCCTGAGTTCCTGACCACAGAATCGCAAGTGACTATGAGACTGGAGCTGAGTATTATGAACTGATATTTTTCAGATGCACTAAGGCAGTTGAACGTTATATGTATATTCAGAATTGGGTCCAAGAGGGTTCAGAGGTAGCCTCAATGGGAAGCCCAAGCCTGCAATACTGCTACCTTTGACACACCAGTGCCACCTCCTCAACTTATACTCATGGCCTACGGCAGAACACAGAGGGGTCCCTATGATTAACAGATAGAGGAGGAAAAACTGAGGCCTACTTCACAGATGGATGGGCTCACTTATGCTGACGCTAAACAAAGCAGGAATGCTGCTGCCTGCATCCCCACTCACGGGTGGTCATGAAGGACATCTGGGAAGGTAAATCCTCCCAGTGAGCAGAGCTCACCACCCTAGATGGTCAAGTTTGAGTGGAAGAAGTGGGATGAGGTAAGACCACACATAAACTTCTGGGTAGTGGCAAACATTTTGGCTGATTGATAAAGAGGCCAAAAGGAGCAAGATTGGGAGATCAGAGGTCAGAAGGACAGAGGAAAGGCCTGAGGAAGGGCTGATGGGAGGAGGAAAAAGTGTGCAGAACTTCGTAGTTCACATGAATGCCCACCAAAGAATATGCATGGCAAAGGAAGCATTCACCTGCCATGTTTTAGTTTGAGGCAGCCAGCTTCTCTCTAGATGTTCTGGTGCTTGGGCAATGGGCCCATGAATGGAGAGGCTACAGAAACAAAGGAGGATGCTACAAATGGGCCCCATGGCATGGGGTCCCTCTCATCAGTGTGAATCTGACTACTGATGCAGCTAAATGTTTGTCCTGTCACCAGCAGAGGTTGATGCTAAGTCTTTGATGTGGTACCAGCCCTTAAGAAGACCAACCAGCCATGTGGTGGCAGGATGATTACAATGGACCCCTCCACCTAGCAGGGAATTGTCACCTAATTCATATAGGGGTTTGACTAACCTGCCTGTTGTGCTTCCTGCAGCTCTCCATGCAACGTCTTAAAGAATACCAGGTTTATTGGCACAGAATCTCGAACAATATTGATTCAGACCAAGGAATACCTTTTATAACAAAGAAGGGGTATGAATAGGTAACTACCATATACCACATAATCTGGAAGACACCAACATACAGAACAATGAAATTATTTTTAAAGACTTAGAGTAAGTGCCAGATTGGGGACAACACCTATATAACTGGGGCTCTTTCCTCCAGAATGCAATATATACAATGAGCCAAGGGTCATGCCTGATGTAGTGTCCCCAATATCTAGAATGCACATATTCAGGAACCAAGAGACAGAAATAGCAGTGGTCTCGCTCACCATTATTCTCAATGACTTTCTTGCAAAATGTGTACTTCCTGCCTCCATTACTCTAAATTCTGTTGGATCCTAGGTTGTGATTCCCAACAAAGGAGAGGTTCTAGCAAGATTACAACAAGTTTCCACTGAACTGAAGCTATCACTACCACCTGGTCATTTTGAGTTTCTCATGCCAGCAGGACCAGGAGGCAAGGAAAAAATTACCAGATTGGCAAAGATAATTGTCCCTATCATAGAAACTGGGATTGCTGTTATACAATGAGGTCTGAAAGGAGTATGTACAAAACACAGGGGACACTCTGGGAGGCTCTTAGTGCTTTTTCACCAAGAGATAATGGTAAAGGAGAAAAAGTAGCAACTACCACCATACAATGGTAAGAAAAGTTAGAGTTCAGATCCCTATGGATGGGTCCCTAAGGTCTGGGTTGCCCCACCAGCCAAGCAACCTAGACTAAATAAATCACTCACAGGGGATTCTGGAAGGGGAGATAAAAGAGAACACCAATTTCTGCCTCAGGCCCAGTTATAGCAGCAAGGACTATAGCTTGTTCTGCTAACCCTCCCGTATCAAATCAAGTCTTTTTTTTTTTTTTTTTTTTTTTTGAGACAGGGTCTCGCTGTCACCCAGGCTGGAGTGCAGTGATGTCATCTCAGCTCACTGCAATCTCTGTCTCCTGGGCTCAAACGATTCTCGTGCCTCAGCCTTCCCAAGTAGCTGGGATTACAGGCACGCACCACCACACCTGGCTTTTTTCTTTTTCTTTTGAGTAGAGACAGGGTTTCTCTGTGTTGGCCAGGCTGGTCTCCAACTCCTAGCTTCAAGTGTACATGCCTCGGCCTCCCAAAGCTCTAGGATTACAGGCATGAGCCACTGCACCTGGTCCTGTATCAAGTCTTGATGAGGCTCCTTCACAAGGTTCTCTGGCCCAAGCAGTGTGAGGACTGGGCTGTGTCAGACATCTCTTACGCTTTACTTCCTATTCCTTGTCCCGCCTTTTTATTTTTTTATTTTTATTTGAGACAGAGACTTTCCCTGTTGCCCAAGCTGGAGTGCAGTGACGCGATCTTGGCTCACTGCAACTTCCACCTCCCAGGTTCAAGCAATTCCCTGCCTCAGCCTCCCAAGTAGCTGGGATAACAGGCACCTGCCACCATGCCTGGCTAATTTTTTTTTTTTTTTTTTTTTTTTGTATTTTTAGTAAAGACGGGGTTTCACCATCTTGGCCAGGCTGGACTTGAACCCCTGACCTCATGATCCACCCTCCTCAGCCTCCCAGAGTGCTGGGATTAAAGGCATGAGCCACTGTGCCTGTCCTCCTTGGCCATCTTTTACCCCACCAAGTGCTAGGGCAATCAGCTTTGTGCTAGGATAAACTGGCAGTGCCAAGCCTTGGCTCTATTATGAATCTCTCACTTTCTGCTTCTGGGCTTCTCTAAAGCCTCAGCATGAGCCACCTGTGGGAACCCACGCAGCATTCACTCACACATGTATAACCTGGGGACTGGACAAAGTTAACCACCATGAGATAACCGGACCCATGGGGCACGGGAGTCCGCAGATAAATGCTCCACTCTTTGGTATCTGGGTGGACATCTATGAGGCATGTTCTCTTCTGCTCCTGAGGTCTCAATAGAATTGAGCCCTAGCCATCCGCAGCAGTGACCAGCTCGAGAATGCAATCTTGATCAGCTTTTCCTTCTTCCCCCTGCATGCTTCCTTTCCCCTCCTCCTGATCCCTGAGGTCTCAAAGTGAACCACCTTCCCAAAAGTGTTTGTCACAAGTTTTTCTTTCTGACAGACTCAGGCCAAGACAATGACCTCCTTTCCCTGCCCTCGCCTCCATCACTGCTCCTTTGCCAACCGAGAAGGGCCACTGAGGCTACTCTTCATGAAGAATGCCTCCTCCAAAGTAACGTTCTAACTGCCTAAAAACCTATTGATGGGATTTCAATCACTAGCCACATCTATTTGAAAATGGTGTTAAATATCCCCACACAACATACCGCGTTGTAAAAGTGATTTGAGAAGAAAATCTTTTTTCTAATTCTTCCACCCTCATTTCTCTTTTCCATTTGTCCTTCTTGCAGTTACTGGCACTCAGAGGCAAAAAGGTGAAGTAACTCTTTCGTACTGCTCCATGTCACTGTTACTCATTTTTCCTCACCAGGTGAAGACAGGGTTTCTCGATCTTGGCACTATTGACATTTGGGAACAGATAATTCTTTGTTGGGGGAGCTGTTCAGTTCATTGCAGGATGTTTAGCAACATCCCACCCTCTACCCACCAGATGCTAGTAGTAACTCCAATGTGGCAACCAAGAATGTCTCCAGACATTGCCAAATGTCCAAATGTCCCCTGGGGGCAAAGCCACTCCTGGTTGAGAATCGCTGGTCTAGGAAATCCTTCTGGTCCTCCTGTAGGCCCTCTGTTATCTACCTCATACTCCTGTAAAGAAAATTCTTATCTTTCCTTCTTTTCTAAATAAAAATACAAATTATTAAATATTCATCAAGCAGGTAGCTGCTACATGCCAGAGTATGTCCTAGGCATTATGCCATTAAGAAATGACACATTAATACTAGTCCTTAAGTGGTTGATTTCATTCATTCAATCATGCATGCAGTCCTTCAACTAATATTTATTGAGTGCCTAGTCTGTGTCAGGAAATATTCCAGGCACTGAAAATCTATTATTGAAGAAAGGAAATAAACATCCCAAGGCACATAGTATTCACTCCCCATGGTATGGTAAAATATAAGGGGTCTGGGGATAGCACAGGCCTGAGTTTAAGTCCTGTTTTTGTTATCTTCAGGCTGTTTGGTTGTGGGACGGTACTTAGTTTCTCTGAAACCCAGTTCCTGGTCTAGTAAATGGGGTGTTGTAATGCCCACCTTAGCGGGCCAGCTTAAAGAGTGGGGGTAATGTGTACCACATGCTCACAATAGCAGCTGTCACCACAGGACAATTATTATTCATTCTGACGGTTTGTTACATTGTTGTGGAAGATCAGACGTGGAAAGGTCCTTTGACATTAAATGATCCAACCCCCTCATTCTACAGAAGGAAATACTAGTACTTACAATGATGACAAAGTTAGGAAAACAACGTGGGTCTCCTGTTCATTCCTCATTAAATGAGATAATTTTTATATACCCAAAATTGTACTAAAATGATGGCATTGTAATGATCACTTACTCTCCTATTTTCCTGTCTGTTAGGTATGTTTAATAGTGAACATTCTAACAGTAATGATAACGAGAAGGCTCTCATCAGCTCTAGACCCTAGATGTCATTTTTGCATTGTTCATTTAATCAGCAAACGTTTACCAAAATGTCTATTGTGTGCTAAGCCGTCAGCATTCTAGGCATTGGGGATGTGAAGGTGAACAAGACAGCCGGTATCCCCGCCTCTATGGTGCCTATACTTTAGTAAGGGAGATGGACAAGAGATAATTAAATACATTAGTAGATTAAGTGATTACAGATCACCAAAGAAGCCAGGAAGAAAATAAACAGGTGCTATGACAAAGAATAAGAGAAGTGACTTATCTGGATAAGGGTTAAGGAAGAGCTTGTTTGTGGAAGCGACATTGAAGCTGAGAACTAAAATATTAGGAGGGACCAGTGCTGTGAGGAGTGACAGTAGAATGGTACAGCAAAGGAAAGACCAGATGCAAAGGCCCTGAGGTTGGGAGGAGCATGACAAGTTTGACGGGTCTTTTAGCTAGACCTCAGTGAGAAAAGTTGGAAAGAAAGGCAGAAGCTTTGCAGTGTTTAGACTTTATCCCCGGTACAATAGAAAGCCATTGATGTTGAGGACAGGGGTTGTGGACAGCAATTTCCTGACCTGGTATACCTTGTAAATTACCCTACTTGCAAAGTAGAGAGGGTCATTGGCTGTCAATGGACCTCACGGAGAGGAAGAGGCCCTGCCTCTGTGGAGACTGAAGCATGTACTAGTCTAGCTGGCTTAGATCCACGCCTCCTGATTTCAGCTGTCACTGCAGATAAGAGCAGGATTACACTTGACAATTCTCACAGATGCAATTTTTATTTAGCCTTTCCAGAGCCCATTTAGGTTGACATTTGAGTAATGAATCAGAGGAATGTTCTGCCCAGTATGGGAAGGCAGGTCAGAAACCTTTCTAAAATGCAAATCTGATTGTGTCTCTCCCTTGCTTAAAACCCTTCATTACATGCCGGATAAAGGACACATTTCCTGGCATGGAATTCAAATCCCTTCCACACATGGCTCCTGACCACCATTCCAGCTCATACCTGCTACACACCATCCTACTTCTCCAGACCCAAAACTTCCAATTCTCCTGGACACATTATGTGTCTCCATGCCTCAATTTCTCCTCTTTCCACTTTTTTGCATTTTTGGACTCACACAGACAAACGATGATCAACTCGTACCAGGATGTCCCCAGCTTTAACACTAGAAGTTGCACTTTGGGAAACCCTTCAGTCCTGGGCACACCAAGACAATTGAGGTGATGGTTAATTGTATGTGTCCACTGGAGTTGGCCTTGGGGAGCCCAGATATTTGGTCAAACACTATTTTGGGTGTTTCTGTGAGGGTGCTTTTGAATGAGATTAAGATTTTGCTGGGTGTGGTGGCTCATGCCTGTAATGCCAGCACTTTGGGAGGCCGAGGCAGGTGGATCACCTGAGGCCAGGAGTTTGAGAATAGCCTGGTCAACATGGTGAAACCCCACCTCTACTAAAATTACAAAAATTAGTTGGGCATGGTGGCACACGCCTGCAATCCCAGCTACTCGGGAGGCTGAGGCATGAGAATCACTTTAACCCAGGAGGCGGAGGTTGCAGTGAGCTGAGATCATGCTACTGCACTCCGGCCTGGGCAACAGAGCAAGACCGTGTCTCAAAAAACAAACAAACAAATAAAAAACATTTAAATTGGTAGACTGAGTAAAACAGATGGCCCTGGCCTTCCCTATTGTGTGTGGGCCTAGTTCCATCAGCTTGTGATGGGTAATTTTATGTGGAAACTTGACTGGGCCATGGGATGCTCAGACATCCGGATAAACACAATTTCTGGATGTGTCTGTGAGGGCATTTCTGGAAGAGACTGGCATTTGAATTGGTGGACTGAGTAAAGCAGATGGCCCTCCCCAATATGGGTGGGCCTCATCCAATCCCTTGAGGTCCTGAACAGAAGAAAAAGGTGGAGTAAGGGGACTAACTCTGCATGACTGATCAAGCTGGGACATCGATCTTCTTCTGTCCTTGCAGCTTCTGGTTCTCAGGCCTTTAGCCTTAAACTGGAATCTGCACCATGGTCTCTCTGTCTCATCAAACTACACCTCTGGCTTTCCTGAGTCTCCAACTTGCAGGCAGCAGATTGTAGGACTTCTCCAAGGGAGGCTGAGGCAGGCAGATCACTTGAGTCCAGGAGTTCAAGGGTGCAGTGAACTATGATTATGCCACTGCCTGGGCAACAAAGCAAGATCTTGTCTCTAAAATCAATAAAATAAAATAAAGGACATGAAGGACTCTTGAATGCATATTACTAAGTGAAAAAGCCAAGCTGAAAAGGCTACATACTGTATAATTCCAACTACATGTCATTCTGGAAAAAGAAAGCAAGGGAGACAGTAAAGAAATCAGTGTTTGTCAGGGGTTGGATGGAGGAGGAGGGATGAATAGGTAGAGCACAGAGGTTCTTAGGGCAGTGAAACTACTCTGTATGATACTATAATGATGGATACACATCATGATGCATTTGTCTGAAACCAAAGAATGTACTACACCAACAGTGAACTCTAATATAAACTGTGGACTTTAGGTGATGATGATGTATTAATGTATGTTCATCAGTTATAACAAATATACCACTCTGGTGCAGGACGTTGATAGTGAGACAGGGTGAGTATGGGGCCAGTGGGCAGGGAGCATATGGAAACTGTATTTTTCATTCAGTTTGCCATGAACCTAAAACGGCTCTAAAATATTGGCTCTGTTAAAAACTATACCCTTAATTCTGGTACAAAATGTCATCTGGATAGAACTCTTAATGCTGCCTCTCCTGACATCTTATTCAAATATAGGCAAATGCAAAAATGCATATCTATATTGACTGATTAATAATCTGATGCAGGTCTGGGAGAAGAGAAGCTGAAGCAAATTACAAAGCAGATTAACTAAATAGGGAAAAATGTATCCAGCTTCACCTCCTGGTGTACTTTGTTTACTTACCCTTCATGAAACAGACAACAATGATCAAAGATTGGCTTGCACTTTGAATCTGTCTGTTTTCATTTGTCCCAGCTCTGACTGAGTCCTTGCGCTGACCAGAAAATGGGCAGCCAGTTCTTTATCCTGTGCTGCTGCTCCATGAGGAGGGAAAGAGGCTATTCTGATCTGTTTGGCGTCTTTCCATGTCTAGGCAGAGAGTGCAAAACTCAAAACAACTAAGCAGATGAAAGAAAGGTGAGCAGACTGCTATGTGCACAATACTTTCTGAAAGGCATGGTTCTCAGAAGAAAACTTTCTTCCTTCTGAAAGAATTACTGAAGAAATAGCCTCTGTGAACCCGGAACGAAGTGCTAGAGAGAGAGCAGATTTAGATGAAAAGATAAAAGGATGAAGCAAACAGACAAGAAAAGGAAATAGGAAGATGAATGTAAAAAAGAAATGAGTGAGTTGAGAGGTGCTAAGCAGCAAATGAGAAACAGTGTCATGGTTTTAAAATCTGACCACAAATTTTTTTACACTCCTGCTTTCAAGAAGTGCAGAATGCATTCCTGCCTCTTATATCTGAATGGGTGCTTTGCCCAGCACTGTCCAACACAAACATAATGCAAGCCATGTGTGTCATTTTAAATTTTCTAGTGGCTGCCTAGAAACAGTAAAAAGAAACAGGTGAAATTCATGTTAATATATTTTATTTAACCAAACATATCCAAAATATTATTATTTCAACATGCAATAAATTTAAAAGTTAATAATAAAATATTTTACATTCTTTCTTGAATATTAAGTCCTTGAAACTCAGAATATGTCTTGAACTTACACTTGCCTGAAGTCTCACTTCAGGCTAACTACATTTCCAGTGACCACAGTCACATGTCACCAGTGTCAACCATTCTGTGCAGTGCACATTTTGACCAACCGAGTATGATGGAAGAGGTGCTATGTGACTTCCAAAGCTAGATCATAAATCACCATGCAGCATCTGCCTTGAATTAGGAACACTTACACTGGAGTCCAGAGGGAAGATGGAAGAAGTCCAGCTACCCTGAGGTTACCATGAATTGAGGAAACTCAAGCCACATGGATGGGCTACAAATAGGTGTTCTGATTGACATTTCTACTTAGGATGGCCAGTGAGCCATCCATGCCAGGTACTGCACAGGTGAATGAAGATTCTAGCCCCCAGCCATTTAAACCAGCCTTAGCCATTCAAGATGAGGCCCCCGACATAATGGAGTCATGACAAGTTTCTCTCTGTGTGCCCTTTAGAAATTCCTGACTCACACAATCTGCAAGCATAATTAAATGGTCATTGTTTTATACCACCAAATGTTGGCATGATTTGTTAGACAGTTATAACATAAAAATAAAAGTTACCACCTCACTGGAAGGAGTTAAAGAGTAGAACTGATGGAACCAGAAAGAAGATAATTGTTATGGAGGGCAAACTTTAGCATTTGTTCTGGAATTCAGAGGAAAAGAAAAATGAGATGAAGCAATAAAAAAGATGTGAGACATGGAAGTCAGAAGATGGAGAGACAATTTACTTTTGTCTCCTTGAGGAGTTGCCTGAATTGAAGCATTATCAAAGGAACACTAGAAAAAATGTTTCCCAAACAGATTGTCATTTAGACTGACCATGACTTATCAGCAACAACTGATCCAGATGAAAACTGAGTGATATATTCAAAGTATCCATCTAAAATGTTATTATTTGCCGTAGTATCAATTAGGAGAAAGAACAAAATAAGGACATTTAAAATGTTCAGACACTGGGTCTATTACACACAGACTTTTATTAAAAGGCCTGTAAAAGGATGTATTTAAATATAAATGGGAGATATGAAATAGAAGAAACAATAATGAAACACACAGGAATTCATAAAATATGTTGGGAAATTTAATTAAACATCTCCCTTTAAAATCTGATATTTTTGTGTTAAAGGGCAAACTAAAATTCTAAATAATAATAACAAAAAATAGTATAAGTATCTCGATGCATAAAGTCCTTATCCATGGTTGGGAGAAGAATAAAAATGTCTTTTTTTTTAAGTGTAGTTAAATATTTTTAAATTAAGTATGGGCACTTAAAAACCAGAAACATTGGCCAGGCGTGGTGGCTCATGCGTGTAATCCCAGCACTTTGGGAGGTCCATGCGGGTGGATCACCTGAGGTCAGGAGTTTGAGACCAGCCTGGCCAACATGATGAAACCCCGTCTCTACTGAAAATGCAAAAAATTAGCCAGATGTCGTGGTGGGCACCTGTAATCCCAGCTACTCGGGAGGCTGAGGCACGAGAATTGCTTGAACCCAGGAGGTGGAGGTTGCAGTGGGCTGAGATCGTGCCACTGTACTCCAGCCTGGGCAACAAGAATGGAACTCCTTCTCAAACAAACAAACAAAACAATAAAACCAGGAACATCATCTACAGTTTCCAAATCAGGAGAGTTGAGTAAAAAAACAAAAACAGAAAATATTATCAGGCCAATAGAAGGCAGAGAAGAAAAAAATGAAAAGATAGACAGAAATAAGTCCAACTATATCAGTAACATTTTTCCACTTATATAGCTTGATAGCCTATAACACAGTGCTTTATAATATTTACGGATACATAAATAATGTGTAACAAAAGTGTAAAACAACATGCATGGAAATGATGCTCTAATTCATGACAGTACTTACCTTTGGGGAAGAAGAGAGGGTACTAGTGTTAGGTACTATTACACAGGGGGTCTCAATTTCTCTGGAATGTGTAATTTCTTAAAACAAAGTCCAATAAAGTAGGACACTGTGTTAAAATTGGATAAAACTGGAGTAGTCAGTACATTGGTATGATATTATTCTCTATTCTTAGCTGTATGTTTGAAATAGTCTCTCTAAAATAAATGTAGAAGGAGAAAGAATGTAAGAACCTCTTCTCCATTTGTAGCTCCTTCTTTGAGCTCAGAGAAGGCTGAATGTATGGGACCTATAAATAGTGGGGAAAACCCATTTCGTGGGCATTTCACAGCAAGAATGAAAACTCAGACTGTAATGCCAGCCTATGGATATAAGAACTGCTGCTCCAGTAACAATTAGACTTCAAAATGCAAAATCTGTTTGCAAACTTCCCTCCCCATGTGTATTTTTTAGGAAACCTTGGGTTGCCAGCAGAAGGATGAGTCAGTCTCTCAGTCTTCCTAGCCAGAGACACAACCAGAGCCAAGAGAAACTTGTCACAGTAAACACATGGGAACGGTGGGCGTTCTGCAAAGTTAACATTCTATAAAGATCTGCAAAGCTGATTTTCTGACAGTCTATGGGGAAAATAAACCCTTTTAAAGTATGCCTTTTTGAATGAGCTTTTTAGAGACTTGAGACAGGCTCATTCATTTATTATGTAAATGTCATTTGGTCCTAAATGTGCACTGGTCCACCCACCCCCCTATGCCCCAACTATTCAGACCCTCTTCAGCTCTCAGCATTTTAACAGCACAGTCATATACATTTTGGTGTGAATTTTCCCTCACAACGAGGCCTACATCCATGACTTAAAAATTAGAGGCAGAAAGAAGAGTACGAAATGTCTAAATGGGCCAGGCACTGTGGCTCATGCATGTAATCCCAACATTTGGGGAGGTGGAGATGGGAGGATTGCTTGAGCTCAGGAGTTTGAGAACATCCTAGGCACCATGGCAAAACCCCATCTCTACAAAAAAGTTTAAAACCTAGTTGGGCATGGTGGCATGCACCTGCAGTCCCAGATACTCAGGAGGTTGAGGTGGGAGTATGGCTTGAGCCCAGGAAGCAGAGCTTGCAGTGGGCTGAGATCACACCACTGCATGCCAGCCTGGGCAACATAGTAAGACCCTGTCTTAAAAAACAAAATTTTAAAACATGCTTACATGAACCAAATGGGACTCCTCTGTATTTCTTCTAGGCATTTATCATTTGCTAACTACTGCCTTTGCAGTTTCTCCAATCTATAACATATCTATCTTATCTATCCTTTAAAAACCAGTTTAAAGAACACTTCTGCTTGAAGTTTTCCCAAGTGTCACCAGGCAGAAGTGAGCTTCCACAGAACTTTGTTCACATATATCTTTTATAACATCTTGCTTTTATGGGCAGCATAGTGCTCATGTGTCTACAATGTCTTTCTTTTTTTTTATTATTTATTAATTTTTATTATTATACTTTGAGTTCTAGGGTACATGTGCATAACGTGCAGGTTTGTTACATATGTATACTTGTGCCATGTTGGTGTGCTGCAGCCATCAACTCGTCAGCACCCATCAATTCGTCATTTACATCAGGTATAACTCCCAGTGCAATCCCTCCCCCCTCCCCATGATAGGCCCCGGTGTGTGATGTTCCCCTTCCCAAGTCCAAGTGATCTCATTGTTCAGTTCCCACCTATGAGTGAGAACATGCGGTGTTTGGTTTTCTGTTCTTGTGATAGTTTGCTAAGAATGATGGTTTCCAGCTGCATCCATGTCCCTACAAAGGACACAAACTCATCCTTTTTTATGGCTGCATAGTATTCCATGGTGTATATGTGCCACATTTTCTTAATCCAGTCTGTCACTGATGGACATTTGGGTTGATTCCAAGTCTTTGCTATTGTGAATAGTGCTACAATAAACATACGTGTGCATGTGTCTTTATAGCAGCATGATTTATAATCCTTTGGGTATATACCCAGTAATGGGATGGCTGGGTCATATGGTACATCTAGTTCTAGATCCTTGAGGAATCGCCATACTGTTTTCCATAATGGTTGAACTAGTTTACAATCCCACCAACAGTGTAAAAGTGTTCCTATTTCTCCACATCCTCTCCAGCACCTGTTGTTTCCTGACTTTTTAATGATCGTCATTCTAACTGCTGTGAGATGGTATCTCATTGTGGTTTTGATTTGCATTTCTCTGATGGCCAGTGATGATGAGCATTTTTTCATGTGTCTGTTGGCTGTATGAATGTCTTCTTTTGAGAAATGTCTGTTCATATCCTTTGCCCACTTTTTGATGGGGTTGTTTGTTTTTTTCTTGTAAATTTGTTTGAGTTCTTTGTAGGTTCTGGATATTAGCCCTTTGTCAGATGAGTAGATTGCAAAAATTTTCTCCCATTCTGTAGGTTGCCTGTTCACTCTGATGGTAGTTTCTTTTGCTGTGCAGAAGCTCTTTAGTTTGATGAGATCCCATTTGTCAATTTTGGCTTTTGCTGCTGTTGCTTTTGGTGTTTTAGACATGAAGTCTTTGCCCATGCCTATGTCCTGAATGGTACTACCTAGGTTTTCCTCTAGGATTTTTATGGTATTAGGTCTAACATTTAAGTCTCTAATCCATCTTGAATTAATTTTCGTATAAGGAGTAAGGAAAGGATCCAGTTTCAGCTTTCTACTTATGGCTAGCCAATTTTCCCAACACCATTTATTAAATAGGGAATCCTTTCCCCATTTCTTGTTTCTCTCAGGTTTGTCAAAGATCAGATGACTGTAGATGTGTGGTATTATTTCTGAGGACTCTGTTCTGTTCCATTGGTCTATATCTCTGTTTTGGTACCAGTACCATGCTGTTTTGGTTACTGTAGCCTTGTAGTATAGTTTGAAGTCAGGCAGCGTGATGCCTCCAGCTTTGTTCTTTTGACTTAGGATTGTCTTGGAGATGTGGGCTCTTTTTTGGTTCCATATGAACTTTAAAGCAGTTTTTTCCAATTCTGTGAAGAAACTCATTGGTAGCTTGATGGGGATGGCATTGAATCTATAAATAACCTTGGGCAGTATGGCCATTTTCATGATATTGATTCTTCCTATCCATGAGCATGGTATGTTCTTCCATTTGTTTGTGTCCTCTTTGATTTCACTGAGCAGTGGTTTGTAGTTCTCCTTGAAGAGGTCCTTTACATCCCTTGTAAGTTGGATTCCTAGGTATTTTATTCTCTTTGAAGCAATTGTGAATGGAAGTTGATTCATGATTTGGCTCTCTGTTTGTCTGTTACCGGTGTATAAGAATGCTTGTGATTTTTGCACATTAATTTTGTATCCTGAGACTTTGCTGAAGTTGCTTATCAGCTTAAGGAGATTTTGGGCTGAGACAATGGGGTTTTCTAAATATACAATCATGTCATCTGCAAACAGGGACAATTTGACTTCTTCTTTTCCTAACTGAATCCCCTTGATTTCTTTCTCTTGCCTGATTGCCCTAGCCAGAACTTCCAACACTATGTTGAATAGGAGTGGTGAGAGAGGGCATCCCTGTCTTGTGGCAGTTTTCAAAGGGAATTTTTCCAGTTTTTGCCCATTCAGTATGATATTGGCTGTGGGTTTGTCATAAATAGCTCTTATTATTTTGAGGTACGTTCCATCAATACCAAATTTATTGAGCGTTTATAGCATGAAGGGCTGTTGAATTTTGTCAAAAGCCTTTTCTGCATCTATTGAGATAATCATGTGGTTCTTGTCTTTGGTTCTGTTTATATGCTGGATTATGTTTATTGATTTGCGAATGTTGAACCAGCCTTGCATCCCAGGGATGAAGCCCACTTGATCATGGTGGATAAGCTTTTTGATGTGTTGCTGAATCCGGTTTGCCAGTATTTTATTGAGGATTTTTGCATCGATGTTCATCAGGGATATTGGTCTAAAATTCTCTGTTTTTGTTGTGTCTTTGCCAGGCTTTGGTATCGGGATGATGTTGGCCTCATAAAATGAGTTAGGGAGGATTCCCTCTTTTTCTGTTGTTTGAAATAGTTTCAGAAGGAATGGTACCAGCTCCTCCTTGTACCTCTGGTAGAATTCAGCTGTGAATCCATCTGGTCCTGGACTTTTTTTGGTTGGTAGGCTATTAATTATTGCCTCAATTTCAGAGCCTGCTATTGGTCTATTCAGGGATTCAACTTCTTCCTGGTTTAGTCTTGGAAGAGTATAAGTGTCCAGGAAATTATCCATTTCTTCTAGATTTCCAGTTTATTTGCATAGAGGTGTTTATAGTATTCTCTGATGGTAGTTTGTATTTCTGTGGGGTCGGTGGTGATATCCCCTTTATCATTTTTTATTGCATCAATTTGATTCTTCTCTCTTTTCTTCTTTATTAGTCTTGCTAGCGGCCTGTCAATTTTGTTGATCTTTTCAAAAAACCATCTCCTGGATTCATTGATTTTTTGGAGGGTTTTTTGTGTTTCTATCTCCTTCAGTTCTGCTCTGATCTTAGTTATTTCTTGCCTTCTGCTAGCTTTTGAATGTGTTTGCTCTTGCTTCTCTAGTTCTTTTAACTGCGATGTTAGAGTGTCAATTTTAGATCTTTCCTGCTTTCTCTTGTGGGCATTTAGTGCTATAAATTTCCCTCTACACACTGCTTTAAATGTGTCCCAGAGATTCTGGTATGTTGTATCTTTGTTCTCATTGGTTTCAAAGAACATCTTTATTTCTGCCTTCATTTCGTTATGTACCCAGTAGTCATTCAGGAGCAGGTTGTTCAGTTTCCATGTAGTTGAGCGGTTTTGATTGAGTTTCTTAGTCCTGAGTTCTAGTTTGATTGCACTGTGGTCTGAGAGACAGTTTGTTATAATTTCTGTTCTTGTACATTTGCTGAGGAGTGCTTTACTTCCAATTACGTGGTCAATTTTGGAGTAAGTGCGATGTGGTGCTGAGAAGAATGTATATTCTGTGGATTTGGGGTGGAGAGTTCTATAGATGTCTATTAGGTCTGCTTGCTGCAGAGATGAGTTCAATTCCTGGATATCCTTGTTAACTTTCTGTCTCGTTGATCTGTCTAATGTTGACAGTGGAGTGTTGAAGTCTCCCATTATTATTGTATGGGAGTCTAAGTCTCTTTGTACGTCTCTAAGGACTTGCTTTATGAATCTGGGTGCTCCTGTATTGGGTGCATATATATTTAGGATAGTTAGCTCTTCCTGTTGAATTGATCCCTTTACCATTATGTAATGGCCTTCTTTGTCTCTTTTGATCTTTGATGGTTTAAAGTCTGTTTTATCAAAGACTAGTATTGCTACCCCTGCTTTTTTTTGTTCTCCATTTGCTTGGTAAATCTTCCTCCATCCCTTTATTTTGAGCCTATGTATGTCTCTGCATGTGAGATGGGTCTCCTGAATACAGCAGACTGATGGGTCTTGACTCTTTATCCAGTTTGCCAGTCTGTGTCTTTTAATTGGAGCATTTAGTCCATTTACATTTAAGGTTAAGATTGTTATGTGTGAACTTGATCCTGCCATTATGATATTAACTGGTTATTTTGCTCGTTATTTGATGCAGTTTCTTCCTAGCCTTGATGGTCTTTACATTTTGGCATGTTTTTGCAATGGCTGGTACCAGTTCTTCCTTTCCATGTTTAGTGCATCCTTCAGGATCTCTTGTAAGGCAGGCCTAGTGGTGACAAAATCTCTAAGCATTTGCTTATCTGTAAAGGATTTTATTTCTCCTTCACTTATGAAACTTAGTTTGGCTGGATATGAAATTCTGGGTTTAAAATTCTTTTCTTTAAGAATGTTGAATATCGGCCCCCACTCTCTTCTGGCTTGTAGAGTTTCTGCCGAGAGATCTGCTGTTAGTCTGATGGGCTTCCCTTTGTGGGTAACCCGACCTTTCTCTCTGGCTGCCCTTAAGATTTTTTCCTTCATTTCAACTTTGGTGAATCTGGCAATTATGTGTCTTGGAGTTGCTCTTCTCGAGGAGTATCTTTGTGGCGTTCTCTGTATTTCCTGGATTTGAATGTTGGCCTGCCCTACTAGGTTGGGGAAGTTCTCCTGGATGATATCCTGAAGAGTGTTTTCCAGCTTGGTTCCATTTTCCCCCTCACTTTCAGGCACCCCAATCAGATGTAGATTTGGTCTTTTTACATAATCCCATACTTCTTGCAGGCTTTGTTCATTTCTTTTTCTTCTTTTTTCTTTTGGTTTCTCTTCTCGCTTCATTTCATTCATTTGATCCTCAATCGCTGATACTCTTTCTTCCAGTTGATCGAGTCGGTTACTGAAGCTTGTGCATTTGTCACGTATTTCTCGTGTCATGGTTTTCATCTCTTTCATTTTGTTTATGACCTTCTCTGCATTAATTACTCTAGCCATCAATTCTTCCACTTTTTTTTCAAGATTTTTAGTTTCTTTGCGCTGGGTACGTAATTCCTCCTTTAGCTCTGAGAAGTTTGATGGACTGAAGCCTTCTTCTCTCATCTCGTCAAAGTCATTGTCCATCCAGCTTTGATCCGTTGCTGGCGATGAGCTGCGCTCCTTTGCCGGGGGAAATGCGCTCTTATTTTTTGAATTTCCAGCTTTTCTGCCCTGCTTTTTCCCCATCTTTGTGGTTTTATCTGCCTCTGGTCTTTGATGATGGTGACGTACTGATGGGGTTCTGGTGTAGGTGTCCTTCCTGTTTGATAGTTTTCCTTCTAACAGCCAGGACCCTCAGCTGTAGGTCTGTTGGAGATTGCTTGAGGTCCACTCCAGACCCTGTTTGCCTGGGTATTAGCAGCAGAGGCTGCAGAAGATAGAATATTGCTGAACAGCGAGTGTACCTGTCTGATTCTTGCTTTGGAATCTTCCTCTCAGGGGTGTACTCCACCCTGTGAGGTGTGGGGTGTCAGACTGCCCCTAGTGGGGGATGTCTCCCAGTTAGGCTACTCTAGGGTCAGGCACCCACTTGAGCAGGGAGTCTGTCCCTTCTCAGATCTCAACCTCCGTGTTGGGAGATCCACTGCTCTCTTCAAAGCTGTCAGACAGAGTCGTTTGCGTCTGCAGAGGTTTCTGCTGCGTTTGTTATAGTTTATTGTGTCCTGTCCCCAGAGGTGGAGCCTACAGAGACAGGCAGGTTTCCTTGAGCTGCTGTGAGCTCCACCCAGTTCGAGCTTCCCAGCAGCTTTGTTTACCTACTTAAGCCTCAGCAATGGCAGGCACCCCTCCCCCAGCCTCACTGCTGCCTTGCCGGTAGATCACAGACTGCTGTGCTAGCAATGAGGGACGCTCCGTGGGCGTGGGACCCTCCCGGCCAGGTGTGGGATATAATCTCCTGGTGTGCCCTATTCCTTAAAGCGCAGTATTGGGGTGGGAGTTACCCGATTTTCCAGGCGTTGTGTGTCTCAGTTCCCCTGGCTAGGAAAAGGGATTCCCTTCCCCCTTGCGCTTCCCAGGTGAGGCGATGCCTCGCCCTGCTTCAGCTCTCGCTGGTCGGGCTGCAGCAGCTGACCAGCACCAATTGTCCAGCACTCCCTAGTGAGATGAACCCAGTACCTCAGTTGAAAATGCAGAAATCACCGGTCTTCTGTGTCGCTCGCGTTGGGAGTTCTACAATGTCTTTCAAATTCAGTCCCGAGTGCCTTGAGGAAAGGCACTCTGGTTGATTCATTTCTGTATCCTCTCCTGGCATTTAACAGAGGTACTTACAGATAGTAGCTACTCAGTTTTTATTGTCTTATTAACAAAACTCGGCTCTAGTTCCTGCAAGCCTACCACCAATTATGCTGTTTTATTTCCTGGAATCTAGACCTAGAAATACTAAGAGCTTCCAATTCAAATACTTGCAGACTAGATGTTTTTGACCTTACCCTCCCAAAATTTTGGATCCCAGCACTTTGGGAGGCCGAGACGGGCAGATCACGAGGTCAGGAGATCGAGACCACCCTGGCTAACACGGTGAAACCCTGTCTCTACTAAAAAAATACAAAAAACTAGTCGGGCGAGGTGGCGGGTGCCTGTGGTCCCAGCTACTCAGGGAGGCTGAGGCAGGAGAATGGCGTAAACCCGGGAGGCGGAGCTTGCAGTGAGCCGAGATCTGACCACTGCACTCCATCCTGGGCGACAGAGCGAGACTCCGTCTCAAAAAAAAACAAAAAACAAACAAACAAAAAAACTCCCAAAAAGTTGTTCAAATTCCAAATAGCTTCTCTTTAAAGGGATCAAAGAATAAAGAAGAAATGAAAAATTACTTAACTAAAACCTTGGGTAAAAATAAAAAGCCAGAGAGGTAAGTCTAGCTTTTTTCTAGTGATAAAGGGGAAGGAAGGAAAATGCTTCAAAACTGAGATTCACTTTTGGAGATGCCCTGAAGCCAGAAGGATAAAGATTCCAATTTAAGTTGGGATGCCAAAGATCTGCAACCTCAGAGAAGGATGAATCAGAAGTGAACCAACTCTTGTACAGCCTTTAGCTTTGTGTCACTGGAAGGCTCAAGCTTTGCAGCCAGATAAGGGTGGTACTGAATGTGTAGTGTCATGTACCTTTTAGAAGAAAAGAAAATGTTACCTGAAGGCCTCAAATTACTTCTTCAAATAATTTTTCAAATACGAAGTCCAGAACAAAAATTAACTCAGCACACTATCAGACAAGACCACATGAGCAAAAAATCAGCTAAAATAATAAACAGTAGAAAGATCTGCACAATTATTTGAAATATTGGAATTAACACTAGCCTACAGTATTCAAAAAGTAGAAGCCTAGGCACATTGTCATCAGGTTATCTAAAGTTAAGGTGAAGGAAAGAATCTTAAGAGCTGTGAGACAAAAGCACCAGGTAACCTATAAGGGAAAACCTGTAACAGCAGATTTCTCAGCAGAAACCCTACAAGCTAGAAGGGACTGGGGCCCTATCCTCAGCTTCCTCAAACAAAACAATTACCTGCCAAGAATTTTGTATCCAGCAAAACTAAGCATCATATATAAAGGAAAGATACAGTCTTTTTTAGATGAACAAATGCTGAGAGAATTTGCCACTACCAGGCCACCACTACAAGAACTGCTAAAAGGAGCTGTAAGTCTTGAAAAAAATCCTGGAAACACATCAAAACAGAACCTCTTTAAAGCATAAATCTCACAGGACTTATAAAACAAAAATACAATTTAAAAAGCAAAAACAAACTAAGTAAAAAACAAGGTACACAGGCAACAAATAGCATGATGAGTGGAATGGTACCTCACATCTCAATAATAACATTGCATGTAAATGGTCTAAATGCTCCAATTAAAAGATACAGAACTGCAGAATGGATAAGAACTCACCAACCATCTGCTGCCTTCAAGAGACTCACCTAACACATAAGGACACACATAAACTTAAACTAAAAGGGTAGAAAAAGGCATTTCATGCAAATGGACACCAAAAGTAAGCAGGGGTAGCAATTCTTACATCAGACAAAACAAACCTTAAAGCAACAGCAGTTAAAAAAGACGAGGAGGGACATTATATGATGGTAAAAAGCCTTGTCCAACAGGAAAATATCACAATCCTAAACATATATGCACCAAACACTGGATCTCCCAAATTTATAAAACAATTACAAATAGACCCAAGAAATGAGATAGAAAGCAACACAATAATAGTGGGGGGCTTTAATACTCCACTGACAGCACTAGATGTCATCAAGACAGAAAATCAACAAAGAAACAATGGATTTAAACTATACCCTGGAACAAATGGGCTTGACAGATATATGCAGAACATTTCATTCAACAACCACGGAATACATATTCTATTCAACAGCACATGGAACTTTCTCCAAGGTAGACTATATGACAGACCACAAAATGAGCCTCAGTAAATTTAAGAAAATTGAAATTATATCAAGCACACTCTTGGACCACAGTGGAATAAAACTGGAAATCAACTCCAAAAGGAACCTTCAAAACTATGCAAATACATGGAAATCAGATAACCTGCTCCTGAATGATCACTGGGTCAAAAACAAAATCAAGATGGAAATTTAAAAATTCTTCAAACTGAACAACAATAATGACACAACCTATCAAAGGCGTGGCTAAGAAGAAAGGTTGTGGCCCTAAACACCTACATCAAAAAGACTGAAGGAGCACAAACTGACATTCTAACTGACATCCACACCTCAAGAAGCTAGAGGAACAAGAACAAACCAAACTCAAATCCAGCAGAAGAAAGGAAATAACCAGAACTAAATGAAATTGAAATGAAAAAATACAAAAGATAAATGAAACAAAAAGCTGGTTCTTTGAAAAGATAAATAGAATTGATAGACCATTAGCAAGATTAACCAAGAAAAGAAGAGAGAAAATCCAAACAACCTCAATAATAAATAAATGGGAGACATTAGGAATGACACCACAGAAATACAAAAGATGGTTCAAGGCTACTATGAACACCTTTACACATATAAACTAGAAAACTTAGAAGATATAGATAAATTCCTAGACAAATACAACCCTCCTAACTTAAATTAGGAAGAAATAGATACCTTGAACAGACCAATAACAAGCAGTGAGACTGAAATGGTAACTTAAAAATTACAAACAAAAGTCCACAACCACATGAATTCACAGCAGAATTCTACCAGACATTCAAAGAAGTGTTGATACCAATCCTTTTGACACTATTCCACAACACAGAGAAAGAGGGAACCCTCCCTAATTCATTCTGTGGAGCCGGCATCACCCTAACGCCAAAACAAGGAACGCACATAACCAAAAAAGATAGCTACAGACTGATGATGAACACAGATGCTAAAATCCTTAACAAAATACTAGCTAATGAATCCAACAACATATCAAAAAGATAATCCACCATGATCAAGTGGGTTTCATGCCAGGGATGCAGGGATGGTTTAACATCTGCAAGTCAATAAAAGTGATATACCAGATAAACAGAATTAAAAACAAAAATCACATGATCATCTCAATAGATGCAGAAAAAAGCATTTGACAAAATCCATCATTGCTTTATGATTAAAACTTTCAGCAAAATCTGCATACAAGTGACATACCTCAATGTAATAAAAGCCATCTATGACAAACCCACAGCCAACATAATACTGAATAGGGAAAAGTTGAAAGCATTCCCTCTGAGAACTGGAACAAGATAGGGATGCCCACTCTCACCACTCCTCTTCAACATAGTACTGGAAGTCCTAGCCAGAGTAATCAGATAAGAGAAAGAAATAAAGGGCACCCAAATCGATAAAGAGGAAGTCAAATTGTCACTGTTTGTTGATTATATGATCATTTACCTCGAAAACCCTAAAGACGCCTCCAGAAAATTCCTAGAATGGATAAAGGAATTCAACAAAGTTTCTGGATACAAGATTAATGTATACAAATCAGTAGCTCTTCTATACACCAACAGCAACCAAGTGGAGAATCAAATCAAGAACTCAACCCCTTTTACAATAGCTGCAAAAACAAAATAAAACAAAACTTAGGAATATACCTAACCAAGGAGGCGAAAGAGCTCTACAAGAAAAACTACAAAACACTGCTGAAAGATATCATAGATGACACAAAAAAATGGAAACACACCCCATGCTCATGGATGGGTAGAATCAATATTGTGAAAATGACCACACTGCCAAAAACAATCTACAAATTCAACACAATCCCTATCAAAATACCACCATCATTCTTCATGGAATTAGAGAACACAATTCTAAACTTCATATGGAACCAAACAAGAGGCCACATGGCCAACGCAAGACTTAGCAAAAAGAAAAAATCTGGAGGCATCACACTACCTGATTTCAACTATACTATAAGGCCATTATCACCAAAATAACATGGCACCGGTATAAAAATAGGCACATAGGCCAATGGAACAGAACAGAGAACCCAGAAATAAACCCAAATACTTACAGCCAACTGATCTTCGACAAAGCAAACAAAAACATAAAGTGGGGAAAGGACATCCTTTTCAACAAATGTTGCTGGGATAATTGGCTAGCCATATGTAGGAGAATGAAACTGGATCCTCACTTCTCACCTTATACAAAAATTGACTCAAGATGGATTAAGGACTTAAATCTAAGACCTGAAACTATAAAAATTCTAGAAGACAACATTGGAAAAACCCTTCCAGACATTGACTTAGGCAAGGATTTTATGACCAAGAACCCAAAAGCAAATGCAATAAAAACAAAGACAAATAGCTGGGACTTAATTAAACTAAATAGCTTTTGCACAGCAAAAGGAACAGTCAGCAGAGTAAATAGACAACCCACAGAGTGAGAGAAATTCTTCACAGTCTATATATCTAACAAAGGACTAATATCCAGAATCTACACCGAACTCAAACAAATCAGTAAGAAAAAAAAAAAAAAATCTCATCAAAAAGTGAGCTAAGGACATGAATAGATAATTCTCAAAAGAAAATATACAAATGGCTGACAAACATACGAAAAAATGCTCAACATCACTAATTATCAGGAAAATGCAAATCAAAACCCAATGTGATACTATCTTATTCCTGCAAGAATGGCCATAATCAAAACATCGAAAAACAGTATATGTTGGTGTGGATGTGGTGATTAGGGAACACTTTTACACTGCTGGTAGGAAGGTAAACTCGTACAACCACTATGGAAAACAGGGTGAAGATTCCTTAAAGAACTAAAACTAGAATTACCATTTGATCCAGCAATCCTACTACTGAGTATCCACCCAGAGGAAAGAAGTCATTATACAAAAAAGATACTTGTACATGCATATTTATAGCAGAACAATTTGCAATTGCAAAATCATGAAACCAACCCAAATGCCCATCAATCAACGAGTGGATAAAGAAACTGTGATAGATAGATATATATATACATACACACACACACATATACACATACACACACACACATATAGACACACACACATGTAATTGAATACTATATATAATATATACATAATTGAATGCTACTCAGCCATAAAAAAGAATGAATTAATGGCATTTGCAGTGACCTGGGTGAGATTGGAGACTATTAGTCTAAGTGAAGTAATTCAGGAATAGAAAACCAAACATCGTATGTTCTCACTGATATGTGGGAACTAAGCTATGAGGATGCAAAGGCATACAAATGATACAATAGACTTTGGGGCTTTGGGGGAAATGATGAGAGGAGGGCGAGTGATAAAAGACTGCAAATAGGGTGCAGTGTATACTGCTCTGCTCTGGTAATGAGAACACCAAAATCTCACAAATCACCACCAAAGAACTTATGTAAACAAACACCACCTGTACCCCAATAACCTACGGGAAAAAAAACAATAAAAAGTGACACAACACATTTTTAAATAAAGGAAATACAAATTCCAAATAGATTTTTTTCAATGATTGATTTTAACAACAGAGTAATGTAAACGAAACTGAACGAAGAAGTAGGAAATAGGAAGATAGATCAGAAGTAATCGAGCATAATGAAGAAGAGAAAAAAATATGATAAAAATAATAGAAGAGGTTCTCATGACAAAGGTGATATGACAAGAAGATCTAACATACATCAATTGGAAGTCCAGAAGGAGAAAAGAGAGAATGGGGCAAAGATAATATCTGAAGAATTTATGATGAAGGATTTTTCAGAACTAATAAAAGACAACTGCATATTCAAGGAAGCTCAATGAATCCCCCAAAAAATGAATAAATAAAAAGAAATCCATACCTAAACGTATCATAGTGAAGCTATAGTAAACCAAAGAAAAGTAAAAATAGCTTACAATCTGCCAAGATAAAAGACAAATATCTTTTAAAGGAACGAAAGTTAGGTAGACAGCTGACTTCTTACAATGGAAGCCCAAAAAACAGTGGAACAATATAGTCACAAGGAGAAGGACAATAACTGTCATCCTAGATTTATAATCTATCTCATATATATATGTGTGTGTATAAATATATATTTCAAAAATGAAAGTGAAATAAAGTCATTATTAGGCAAAACATTGAAAGTTTGTGCCCAACAGATGAGAACTGAAGGAAATTGTAAGTGATATTAACACATTTAAATAATCATTCTATTTCAAAAAATAGTAATATCATGTCAGATTTCAAAATACATAGAGTTAAAAGACAAGAAAACAACAAATAAATTTCAAAGGGATAAATTGCTTTAGAATTCCAAGACTTATATTGTCTGAGAAGAGAGCAGCACTGTTGTTAATGTTGGACTTCAACAGTTATGGATCCATGTTGGTATTTTTAGATTAACCACAAAAAGAATAAAATAAAAATACATAAATATTAAAAGTAGTAAATAATAAAAATTGAATAATAAAAATGATCATCTAAAAGAGGACAAGAAGAGAAAATAATCATAAAACAGGCGAGACATAAAAAGCATGAAACAAAATGATGAATTTAACCTCAAATATATCAGTGTTTATACTAAATATAAAGGAAATAAATGTTTAAGTAAAACACAAAATCATCAGTCTGGATTAAAACAGCACATAACCAGGAAGTCCTAGCCAGAGCCATCAGACAAGACAAAAATTTCTAGGCATCCAAATTGGAGATGCGGAAGTCAAACTTTCTCTGTTTGCCAATGATATGACTACATACCTAGAAAACCCTAAAGAGTCCTCCAAAAAACTCCAAGATTTGACAAATTAATTCAGTAAAGTCTCAGGTTACAACATCAGTGTACACAAATCAGTAGCACTGCTACACATCAAAATGACCAAGCTGAAAATCAAATCAAGAACTCAATCCCTTTTACAATAGCTGCAAAATAAAAAAAAAAATTTAAAAATCTATGAATATACTTAACCAAGGAGGTGAAAGATCTCCACAAGAATTGCAAAACACTGCTGAAAGAAATCATAGATAACACAAACAAATGGAAATAAATCCTATGTTCATGGATTGAGGATCAATATTGTGAAAATGACCATACTGCCCAAAGCAATCTAAAGATTCAATGTATTTCCTATCAAAACACCCACATCATTTTTCACAGAATTAGAAAAAAAATTTTAAAATTCATATGGAACCAAAAAAGAGCCCAAATAGCCAAACCGACCCTAAGTCAAAAACAAATCTGGAGGCTTCACATTACCTGACTTCAAATCATATTACAAGGCTATAGTAACCAAAACAGCATGATCCTGGTATAAAAGTAGGCACATAGACCAATGGAACAGACTAGAGAACTCAGAAATGAAGCCAGATACTTAGAACCAACTGATCTTCAGCAAAGCATACAAAAACATAATTGAAGAAAGGACACTCTGTTTAATAAATGGTGCTGGGAAAACTGGATAGCTGCATGCAGAAGAATGAAACTGGATTTCTTTCTCTCCTGTGTACAAAAATCAAATCAACATGGATTAAAGACTTAAACCTAAGACCTGAAATCATAAAAATTCTAGAAGATAACCTAGGAAAAACTCTTCTGGACATTGACCTAGGCAAAGAATTCATGACTAAGACCTCAAAAGCAAATGTGACAAAAACAAAAATAAATAAATGGGACTTAATTAAACTAAAATGCTCTGCAGAGCAAAAGAAATAATTATCACAGTAAACAGAATAGCCCACAGAATAGGAGAAAATATATCCAGAATGTACAAGGAACTCAAACAAATCAGCAGGAAAAAGCAAATCATTTCATTAAAAAGTGGGCAAATGACATAAATAGACATTTCTCAAAAAAAGTCATACAAATGGCCAATAAACATGAAAAAATGTTCAGCATCACTAATCATCAGAGAAATGCAAATTAAAACCACAATGAGATACTACCTACCTCAGCCAGAATGGCCATTATTAGTCCAAAAACAAAAGATGTTGGCATGGACGTGGTGAAAAGAGAATGCTTATACACTGGTGATGGGAATGTAAATTAGTGCAACTTATATGGAAAACAGTATGGAGATTTCTCAAATAACGAAAAGTAGAGCTACTATTCAATCCAACAATCCCACTGCTGGGCATCTACTCAAAGAAAAAAAAAAGTCAATTGCAAATATATGAAAGCAATTTAAGTGCCCATCAACCAATGAGTGGATGATAAAGAAAATGTGGTATATCTGTATCATGGAGTACTACACAGCCATAAAAAAGAATAAAACAATGGCTTTTGCAGCAACTTGGATGGAGCTAGGGGCCATTATTCTAAGTGAAGTAACTTGGAAATGGAACACCAAATACCATATGTTCTCACTTATAACTGCTCAGCTATGAGTATGCAAGGACATACAGAGTGGTATAATGGACACTGGAGACTCGGAAGTGGGGTAGGGTTAGAGGGGGTAAGGGATGAAAAACTACCTATTGGGTACAATGTACACTACTCAGGTGACAGGTGCACTAAAATCTCAGCCTTTACCACTATATAATTAATCCATGTAAACAAAAACCACTTGTACCCCTGAAGCTATTGAAATAAAAATAAATAAATGAATAATAAAAAACTGTAAAAAGACAACACACAACTTAATGCTGCCCCAAGGAGACACGTAAGAATAGAAATATAGAAAAGTTGAAAGTAAAAAAATATAAAAAGATGTATCACGCATACTGACCAAAAGGAAGTTTGTTTTGCTATTTTAATTTAAGAAAAATAGATTTTAACTCCAAAAGTTCACTTTACTATAAAGAAAAAAGAATCATTCCTTAATGATGAAGGGTCCAATTCAATATGAAAATATAATAATAATCTTAAATGCATCTAATAAAACGACCTTGAAAATACTTAAAGCAAAAGTAACAAGCCTCCAAAGAAAAATACATGTATCCACAATCAGAGCTGGAAATATTTTAAAACTATAATTAATAACAAAAACTTGGTAAGGACACAGATGTTGGAATAACACAATTAACAAATTTGCAGTAATGAACAACATGGCATCCAGTAATTAAAGAATACATATTTTCTCGAAACATACATAGAACTTTTATGAAAATTGACCATCTAATGGGCCATTAAGAAAATAACAATATTTCAAAAGGGTGAAATCATATAGAATATTGTCTATTGCCACAATGCAATCAGGCAAGATAAAAAAACAGATTTTTAAAATAACTAGAAAAATAATCATATTTTGAAAATTATAAAATGCATTTCCAAGTAAGCCACAGATCAAAGAAGAAATCATAGTGTTAACTCTAATTAAATTAAAAATTTCAACCAAAGTATAAGGAAATCAATATATAGAAAAACTTTGGTAATATACTAAAGCAGCACTTGGGGAAAAAAATGATAGCTACACACACACACATACACACACACACATAAACAAGAAGAAAGGCTGTAAAAAAATAATGGGCTAATTAAGCCCCCCAAAAGTAAAATAAATAAATAATGCAAAAAAAGAGTAAACAAAGTCAAAAATTTGTTTAATAACATTAATAAAATTCAGGCAAGAAGGATCTAGCAAAACCAAGAGAAACTACAAATAGACAATATCAGGAATGAAAAAGTAGACATCACCACCACTGTATCTACTATAATAATAGGACGATTCTTCTGAAATATTTATGCCAATAAATTGATATAAAAAATAAGAACTATATGTGAAAGGAAAAGTACTATTAAACTCATAAATATAGTAGCAAAATCATGTACATAATATTCACAAGCAAAATTCATCATGTAAAAAGGATAAACTTCATGACCAAATGGGATTCAATATAAAATCAACATAATTCTGCCAGCTGCAGTGACTCATACCTGTAACCCCAGCACTTTGGGATTCAGAGGTGAACAGACGGCTTGAGCTCAGAAATTCAAGACCGGCCTGGGCAACATGGTGAAACTGTGTCTCTACAAAAAGTACAAAACATTAACCAGGCATGGTGGTGTGTGCCTGTAGTGCCAGTTACTGGAGAGGCTGATGGTCAAGGCTACAGAGAGCTGTGATTGCGCCACTGCACTCCAGCCTGGGCGACAAAGCAAGACCCCGTCAAAAAAAATAAATAAATAGCATGAAAATCATGAAAATATGATCATCTCAAAAAATAGAATAAAATGTTTTATAAAATTCATCATTCATTAACGGTTAAAAATATGCTCTTAGTATACTTGGTGTAAAAGGGGACTTCCCTTTTATTACTTCCCTATTGTCTAAAGAAATAGAGAAAAAAGAAAGAAAAGGCTACCAAAAACATCATAATTAATGGTAAAATACTGAAGGTTTTTCCCTCTGAGATTGGGAAAAAGAAGAATAGTCACTCACTATCACCAGTCCTATTCAACACTTTACCGGGCGTCATGCCAGTTAAAATGGTAAAATAAGAAATAAAATATATAAAGATTGGAATGGAAAAAAATTTCTATATTTTCAGATATTATGATTGTGCTCATAGACTGCCCAGAAGTACTATAGGTGAATCATTAAAAAATAATTTTAATAATTTTAACAATTAAGAAAGATTAGCAAAATTGTCAGAAAACAAAATCAATTTTACTTCTATATGCCAGCAACAAACAGAAAATAAAAATTTAAAAAATTCTACTTACAATAGCATCAAGATGTATCAAGTATGTAGGAATCGAGATAATAAGAGATGTATAAAACTCACATGAACAGACATATAAAACTTTATTGAGAGAAACTGAAGGAAGACTCAGGTAAATGGAAAGGAATGGATTGGAAAACTGTCTTGCAAAGATGTCATTTCTCCCCGAATCAACCTATGGATTAAATGTAATCCCAGGGAAAATCTGAACAGGGTTATATTAAGTGTGTATGTGTGTGTGTGTGTGTGTGTGTGTATTTTAACTTCACTAGTTGTTTCTAGCATTTTCATGGAAATGCAAACAGCTAAGAATAGCCAAGACATCCATGAAAACAACAAAGTGGGAGGACTTGTCCACCAAATGTCAACACTTATAAAGGTTCAATTATCAAGTCACTGTGGTATTTGCACAGGGATTGACAAATAGGCTAATGAATGGAAATAAAGAGCCTAGAAACAGATTAACACATATGTAGATATTTGATTCATGACAAAGATAACATTGCAAAGTAGAGGGGGAAATATAATCTTTTCAATAAGAAACTGAAATAATTGGATAGTCATATGGAAATATGAAATAAAATTGGACCCTTACTTTCTAAAATACTAAAAACAATCCAGGTGGATTATAGACTTAAATATAAAAGGCAAAACTGTAAAGCTTTTAGTTGAAATGCAAGAGACTTTCTTCCTAATTTGGGGGCAGAGAATGTTTCGCATTTCGTAGAAGCCATAATTAGCCAGGCATGGTGGCATGCAACTGTCATCTCAGCTACTCAGGGGGCTGTGGCATGAGAATTGCTTGAGCCCAGTATTCAAGGTTACAGTGAGCCTGGGTGCCACTGCACTCCAGCCTGGGCGACAGAGTGAGACCTTGTCTCAAAAAAAAAAGAAAAGAAAAGTATTAGCCATAAACCAAAAAAGACTGATAAATTATATTACATTAAAATTTAAAGGCTGGGCGCAGTGGCTCACGCCTGTCATCCCAGCACTTTGGGAGGCTGAGGCGGGTGGATCATCAGGTCAAGAGTTGAAGACCAGCCTGGCCAACATGGTGAAAACCTGTCTCTACCAAAAATACAAAAAAAAAAATAATAGCCAGGCATGGTGGCCCACACCTGTAATCCTCGTTACTCAGGCAGCTGAGGCAGAGAATTGCTTGAACCTGGGAGGTGGAGGTTGCAGGGAGCCAAGATCGCGCCACTGCACTCCAACCTGGGCAACAGAGTGAGACTTCATCATTAAAAAAAAAAAAAAAAAAAAAAAAAAAATTTAAAAATTGTTGTTCATCAAAATACCCCTTTTAGAGAATGAAAAAGCCAAATCTCCAAGCAGGAGGACATATAGTCAAAGAAGCAGCAGCACATACTCAATGAGGAACAATGTAGCATATAATAACATAAAGTGATCAGACAAACTTTTTGCTGCAAAGCCCTAGTGAGGTAGAGATGGGGAGAGTGCCTCTGAAAAGTGGCCCCTCACCTGCAGAGAGTGAATACAAGGTATTTTGTTTTGTTTATTATGGTCAAAAGCACATAACATTAAATTTACCCTCATAACCATTTTTAAGGGTACAGTTCAGTGGTGTTAAGTGTATTCACATTGTTAGACAATAGATCTCCAGAACTTTTTCATCTTGCAAAACTGAAACTCTGAACCCATTAAAACCTAATTGCTCCTCCCTCCAGCCCCCAGCCCTTGGAAAATACAGGTTAACTGTAATCCATTCAGTCCTTTAAGACTGTTTTCTCTATCTGCTTTCTCTGATTCCCAGCCTCCATTATGCATACTAATTTCTGTGCAAATTTCTCCCCTGGTCTAGTGTTGTAGAACATGGGGGTTAAATGAAGACTGTGGATTCCAGTGGACCTGGGCTGAAATCCAACAGTTGTTTTATCATTTGTAAAATCAAGATAATAAATAGTACCTAATGATGGCAGAGGTTGATACCATCACGCCGGCTACGGCTGGCACTGCACACTCCATGAAGCCAGTGAGAGCTTCGCCCCTTCTGAGTTGGGGGTGGAGCTCCCCAGGTGCCACTGCAGCTACCTGACGTGTGGCTGCAGACCCAGGCCTCCTGCTCTAGGGAGCAGAATGGACCTCTGCCCAAACTGTGGCTGTGGATCTGAACCTACCTGTGCTCTTGGAGGTGGCCAGGAACAGGCAGGATCTGCCCTCTTGGGTGCAGCTGCAGGCACCCAACTGGAGATTGAAGACCTGGGCCTTCCGCTCCAGGGAGCAGGCAGGAGTCAGAGACAAGCAGGAGTCCTTCTCCTTCTCCATCCCACCTGGGTGGGATGGGAAACTCCCCAGGAGCAGCTGCAGCCGCTTTCCCAGGTGCAGGGCCTGGGCATCTCTGCAGCCTACATCCTCGGGGACCAGAAAGGCCCCCCTGTTCCTGCAGACTTGGGGATGTCTGCTCCCACTGCCTGGCCTGCTCCTCTCCCAGTGCCTGCTCCAATCTAGGAGCGGGGTGGGGCCCAAGCCCTGCGGCCTTGAATGGCAGCCAGAGGCAGAGTCCTGGGCGGAAGGGGGTGGGTCCCTGGTAAAGCCCCGCCTTCATGTCCCACAGAGCTTGCACAGGAGGTAAACAAGCAGTTGGAAGAGGTAGATCCCAGATGGTGATCACACTGGAACCCTTAGTGGTGGCAGTGGTGTTGGTGAGGCATTGGGACACTTGGAAAGGAAATAAATCGTGTTTGTGCCCTTGTAATTGACTTCGTCAGTGGGAATAAAGACTGTATTGTTTTGGAAAGAACATTAGTATGAGATACCCATGAAAGATAATATAAAAGAAGCTTCCCTTCCCCTATATCTGAAAACACTACTTCATAAGTAGATAATCTGATCGAAATTCAGGATGAGGAGTGGCAGGAAGGATAGATGGCTGAAATATCCACTAGCCATGCTGGTAGAAGTTCAGAGTGAAGTGGAGGACATAGAGAAAGGGATTAAGGTTTCCAGCCAGGAGCTGATGGGGGTAGAGGTAGTGAACTTCTAAGCCAAAGGAGCTGAGCACCCAGAAGAATTGTGAAGGGCAAACACAACTTCTGGCAGCCTGGGGAAGGCCAGCAGGCCACTGTGGGATAGGTGCTGCCAGTGCAGGTCAGGCATCACTGCAAGAATGACCTCTCCCCTTGCAACAGCACTTTAGCTATGCATTCTGGCACTGGGCTGGTGTGGGTATCAGCAAGTGGCAGCTCCAAGCAGGTACTACTGTCAGCCAAGAGAAGGTAGGGCTAGTCACAACTATTTTGTTTTTCAATGAGGCAGATCACAGAGGAGAGTCTAGGGGTCCAGCCAGCTTACAGCCTCTCTAGAAAGAAGTTCCTTCCAGGAACAATGCCTGCTAAGCTGTTCATTCCAGCTCAGTTCCTGAGTAAGGAGTCAAAACTCAACAGTACCATGAATTCATGACCTGCGCATGGCTTGCATTGTGGCCTTGATGTCTATCTCTTCCTGGGGCAGGCCTGCCATTCATGTTGCTGAGGACTGCCAAGAGGATGGGGTGATCTTCATGCCCATAGCTGCAGAGCACAAAACCTAGAAGGGCAGAGATTCCTTCCTGCAAAGTCTAGAAAAATCTAAGCCCTGTTGAGTAATGAAGCCCCTCTCAAGCAGCTACTTTGTACACAACGCACATGATTTTACTAATGGGGAAACTGGGGCCCCAAAAGCTTAAATTGCTCCTTTGTTAGTGATAGAGCTGGTCACCTCTAGGCTGTGATGCAATATTTTTAAGTCCATATGGATACTTCTGACAGCATCAAGACCCCAGTGGGCTCTGGAAGAAAGAAGGAAGGTGCTTTAAAGACAGGAAGGGCAGCTCTGACATTGGTAAGTCGAGTCTGAGCTGACTTTGCAATCACATGACACACAACCTTTTAAACCAGAGAAATAATCAGGTAAATGCAACTGTTTATCACCCCAGGGGACAGCAGGTAGCTCTAATAAGACCAAGTCAGGTGAGAGTGGCTGCAATATGACTTATCTTCTTTTGTCCCTATTCTGATGAGATACCAGGTTAAACCCGCCCTCTCAGCCTGGGCACCTTTGGGCAGGCGAACAAGCCTCTGTGACATTTAGTACTTGTTCTAGACAAAAGTTACCCAAAAGTGCTAATGGTTCAGAGGAACAATTAGGAGTTTCACTACAGATCACCTGCTACCTCCTTATTGCTCCAGAGGACCTTTTAACCTTCATCCTGTTTTGCTAAGTGTGCATCTCTCAAACAGTTCATGCTGAAGTGAGCAGAAAATGAGACTAAGATACATTCACCTTAGCTTCTGTCTGTTGAGGGTTTGTCTCCTTTGGTTCATGGGGTCTGTGTGCACTCTGCCTTGGCTCAGGTTCATTTGTTCAAGGCTGTTAAGGTTACAGACTTAACTGGGTTTCTTTCCTGCCTTAGAGCCCACCAACAACTAGAGGATGCTGCCACCTGGTGGTGGGAATAGCCTTGCATGGGACTCTACACCAGTGAGTATCAAATTGCACTAAAAAGCTAAGACTTTACAAGAATACCCCTTGCACAGAAACTTGGAAGGGAATCAGTGTCCAGGTGCCTTGACTGCCATTCTTAAAATCTGCCTGAGAACAGATTGGAACGATCAGATAGAGTCTCCTTTCCCATCTTCTCTTTTACAATGGACTTTTTGGACAAAAAAGAAAGGCACATCCTTATCCATCCTGAATCTAACTATTGTGCATTGCCTGAGCTTTAAACAAAACAAACAACAACAACAACAACAACAAAAACTTCAGGATGCCAAAGGGACAATTTGAAATACTGTCTTCAAGGACAACTCTATTAGTGATTAATCAAAGCATCATAGGCTTGTCTAGGATTTGTCTCTTTCTGCAGGTCTGGGAGATATTTCTGTTAGGATAAGTGAGACATCGGAACTTATGTTGGCCTGTGCTAGAGTGTTCTGAATTTGGATATACTGTAGAGTAAAGCAATGAAGGGTTTCACCTCTTCCATGCCCCAAATATTGCCAAGTAGAGCAGCACTCTTGAGGGAGAGTCCTCTGAAAACGTAAAAATGAGCCCCAGAAAATGTACCCTCCCTCTCTCTCTCTCTATATATATATATATACACACACACACACACGTATTTTTATACATATATACGTATATATACACATATATATACACACATATATATGTATTTTTTTGAGACAGAGTCTCGCTCTGTCGCCCACACTGGAGTACAATGGTACAATCTCAACTCACTGCAATCTCTGCCTCCTGGGTTCAAGCAATTCTGCCTCAGCCTCCCGAGTAGCTGGGATTACAGGTGCATGCCACCACACCTGCCTAATTTTTGTATTTTTAGTACAGACAGGGTTTCACCATGTTGGTCAGGCTGGTCTGGAACTCCTGACCTCATGATCCGACCCTTCCCTCGATATTTAAGTGATTCCTTTAAAGACATTTATACCAAGGACCTGCACAGCTTAGTGATGCTGATACTTTTAAGCATGATTAGAATGTTTTCTGAGCTACCAGGATTCTCCAGTATACACTGACTCATTCCTGCAGAAAAAAGCCTTTTGTGATCTTTCAGATTTCATGCATTTCATTCAATAATTTAGTTAAAATCTGTTTTAACACATCATGTTATGAAATATTTATTCCAATTGCTCTGTCATTACCTTATTTCAGCTTATAAAAGGTTTAATATTTTTCTATCTCTTTTTAACAAAAAACAAAATTATATACTAGCTGTCAGATTGATTCATTTATACAGTTTCATTAAATACACAAGGAAAGCTTGATCAGTATATCTAATGTGATTAATAATTTCTGATTTTATACCTGATTCTTATTTAATTGTTAATTATTTCAAAAAGCTAGCCACCACTGCTTAATACACAAATACATACACATTTTTCAAATATATGCCTCATATACCTAGCTTCTTAAATAACAAATTTTAGCCACATTTTACATTGCAATAATATTAGAGTAGTTATTAGATATGTTTCACTTCATTATTGATTGCTGTTAGTAATATATCTTACGAGATGTGCTTTTAAGTTATTCTTTAGTTGTTCTTTTGAAAATAATATTTTTTGAAACACATATTGAAAAATAAAGTCAATCCTTTCCCTAACCTAGTAGGGCAGGCCAACATTCAAATCCAGGAAATACAGAGAACGCCACAAAGATACTCCTCGAGAAGAGCAACTCCAAGACACATAATTGCCAGATTCACCAAAGTCGAAATGAAGGAAAAAATCTTAAGGGCAGCCAGAGAGAAAGGTCAGGTTACCCACAAAGGGAAGCCCATCAGACTAACAGCAGATCTCTCGGCAGAAACTCTACAAGCCAGAAGAGAGTGGGGGCCAATATTCAACATCCTTAAAGAAAAGAATTTTAAACCCAGAATTTCATATCCAGCCAAACTAAGTTTCATAAGTGAAGGAGAAATAAAATCCTTTACAGATAAGCAAATGCTTAGAGATTTTGTCACCACTAGGCCTGCCTTACAAGAGACCCTGAAGGAAGCACTAAACATGGAAAGGAACAACCGGTACCAGCCATGGCAAAAACATGCCAAAATGTAAAGACCATCAAGGCTAGGAAGAAACTGCATCAACTAACGAGCAAAATAACCAGTTAATATCATAATGGCAGGATCAAGTTCACACATAACAATCTTAACCTTAAATGTAAATGGACTAAATGCTCCAATTAAAAGACACAGACTGGCAAACTGGATAAAGAGTCAAGACCCATCAGTCTGCTGTATTCAGGAGACCCATCTCACATGCAGAGACATACATAGGCTCAAAATAAAGGGATGGAGGAAGATTTACCATGCAAATGGAGAACAAAAAAAAGCAGGGGTTGCAATACTAGTCTCTGATAAAACAGACTTTAAACCATCAAAGATCAAAAGAGACAAAGAAGGCCATTACATAATGGTAAAGGGATCAATTCAACAGGAAGAGCTAACTATCCTAAATATATATGCACCCAATACAGGAGCACCCAGATTCATAAAGCAAGTCCTTAGAGACGTACAAAGAGACTTAGACTCCCATACAATAATAATGGGAGACTTCAACACTCCACTGTCAACATTAGACAGATCAACGAGACAGAAAATTAACAAGGATATCCGGGAATTGAACTCATCTCTGCAGCAAGCAGACCTAATAGACATCTATAGAACTCTCCACCCCAAATCAACAGAATATACATTCTTCTCAGCACCACATCGCACTTACTCCAAAATTGACCACGTAATTGGAAGTAAAGCACTCCTCAGCAAATGTACAAGAACAGAAATTATAACAAACTGTCTCTCAGACCACAGTGCAATCAAACTAGAACTCAGGACTAAGAAACTCAATCAAAACCACTCAACTACATGGAAACTGAACAACCTGCTCCTGAATGACTACTGGGTACATAACGAAATGAAGGCAGAAATAAAGATGTTCTTTGAAACCAATGAGAACAAAGATACAACATACCAGAATCTCTGGGACACATTTAAAGCAGTGTGTAGAGGGAAATTTATAGCACTAAATGCCCACAAGAGAAAGCAGGAAAGATCTAAAATTGACACTCTAACATCGCAATTAAAAGAACTAGAGAAGCAAGAGCAAACACATTCGAATGCTAGCAGAAGGCAAGAAATAACTAAGATCAGAGCAGAACTGAAGGAGATAGAGACACAAAAAACCCTCCAAAAAATCAATGAATCCAGGAGTTGGTTTTTTGAAAAGATCAACAAAATTGACAGACCGCTAGCAAGACTAATAAAGAAGAAAAGAGAGAAGAATCAAATCGACGCAATTAAAAATGATAAAGGGGATATCACCACCGACCCCACAGAAATACAAACTACCATCAGAGAATACTATAAACACCTCTACGCAAATAAACTGGAAAATCTAGAAGAAATGGATAATTTCCTGGACACTTATACTCTTCCAAGACTAAACCAGGAAGAAGTTGAATCCCTGAATAGACCAATAGCAGGCTCTGAAATTGAGGCAATAATTAATAGCCTACCAACCAAAAAAAGTCCAGGACCAGATGGATTCACAGCCGAATTCTACCAGAGGTACAAGGAGGAGTTGGTACCATTCCTTCTGAAACTATTCCAATCAATAGAAAAAGAGGGAATCCTCCCTAACTCATTTTATGAGGCCAACATCATCCTGATACCAAAGCCTGGCAGAGACACAACAAAAACAGAGAATTTTAGACCAATATCCCTGATGAACATCGATGCAAAAATCCTCAATAAAATACTGGCAAACCGGATTCAGCAACACATCAAAAAGCTTATCCACCATGATCAAGTGGGCTTCATCCCTGGGATGCAAGGCTGGTTCAACATTTGCAAATCAATAAACATAATCCAGCATATAAACAGAACCAAAGACAAGAACCACATGATTATCTCAATAGATGCAGAAAAGGCTTTTGACAAAATTCACAGCCCTTCATGCTAAAAATGCTCAATAAATTCGGTATTGATGGAACGTACCTCAAAATAATAAGAGCTATTTATGACAAACCCACAGCCAGTATCATACTGAATGGGCAAAAACTGGAAAAATTCCCTTTGAAAATTGTCACAAGACAGGGATGCCCTCTCTCACCACTCCTGTTCAACATAGTGTTGGAAGTTCTGGCTAGGGCAATCAGGCAAGAGAAAGAAATCAAGGGAATTCAGTTAGGAAAAGAAGAAGTCAAATTGTCCCTGTTTGCAGATGACATGATTGTATATTTAGAAAACCCCATTGTCTCAGCCCAAAATCTCCTTAAGCTGATAAGCAACTTCAGCAAAGTCTCAGGATACAAAATTAATGTGCAAAAATCACAAGCATTCTTATACACCAGTAACAGACAAACAGAGAGCCAAATCAGGAATGAACTTCCATTCACAATTGCTGCAAAGAGAATAAAATACCTAGGAATCCAACTTACAAGGGATGTAAAGGACCTCTTCAAGGAGAACTACAAACCACTGCTCAGTGAAATAAAAGAGGACACAAACAAATGGAAGAACATACCATGCTCATGGATAGGAAGAATCAATATCATGAAAATGGCCATACTGCCCAAGGTAATTTATAGATTCAACGCCATCCCCATCAAACTACCAATGAGTTTCTTCACAGAATTGGAAAAAACTGCTTTAAAGTTCATATGGAACCAAAAAAGAGCCCGCATCTCCAAGACAATCCTAAGTCAAAAGAACAAAGCTGGAGGCATCACGCTACCTGACTTCAAACTATACTACAAGGCTACAGTAACCAAAACAGCATGGTACTGGTACCAAAACAGAGATATAGACCAATGGAACAGAATAGAGTCCTCAGAAATAATACCACACATCTACAGTCATCTGATCTTTGACAAACCTGAGAGAAACAAGAAATGGGGAAAGGATTCCCTATTTAATAAATGGTGCTGGGAAAATTGGCTAGCCATAAGTAGAAAGCTGAAACTGGATCCTTTCCTTACTCCTTATACGAAAATTAATTCAAGATGGATTAGAGACTTAAATGTTAGACCTAATACCATAAAAATCCTAGAGGAAAACCTAGGTAGTACCATTCAGGACATAGGCATGGGCAAAGACTTCATGTCTAAAACACCAAAAGCAACGGTAGCAAAAGCCAAAATTGACAAATGGGATCTGATTAAACTAAAGAGCTTCTGCACGGCAAAAGAAACTACCATCAGAGTGAACAGGCAACCTACAGAATGGGAGAAAATTTTTGCAATCTACTCATCTGACAAAGGACTAATATCCAGAATCTACAAAGAACTCAAACAAATTTACAAGAAAAAAACAAACAACCCCATCCAAAAGTGGGCAAAGGATATGAACAGACATTTGTCAAAAGAAGACATTCATACAGCCAACAGACACATGAAAAAATGCTCATCATCACTGGCCATCAGAGAAATGCAAATCAAAACCACAATGAGATACCATCTCACACCAGTTAGAATGACGATCATTAAAAAGTCAGGAAACAACAGGTGCTGGAGAGGATGTGGAGAAATAGGAACACTTTTACACTGTTGGTGGGATTGTAAACTAGTTCAACCATTATGGAAAACAGTATGGCGATTCCTCAAAGATCTAGAACTAGATGTACCATATGACCCAGCCATCCCATTACTGGGTATATACCCAAAGGATTATAAATTATGTTATTATAAAGACACATGCACACGTATGTTTATTGTGGCACTATTCACAATAGCAAAGACTTGGAATCAACCCAAATGTCCATCATTGACAGATTGGATTAAGAAAATGTGGCACATATACACCATGGAATACTATGCAGCCATAAAAAAGGATGAGTTTGTGTCCTTTGTAGGGACATGGATGCAGCTGGAAACCATCATTCTTAGCAAACTATCACAAGAACAGAAAACCAAACACCGCATGTTCTCACTCATAGGTGGGAACTGAACAATGAGATCACTTGGACTCGGGAAGGGGAACATCACACACCGGGGCCTATCATGGGGAGGGGGAAGGGGGGAGGGACTGCACTGGGAGTTATACCTGATGTAAATGACGAGTTGATGGGTGCTGACGTGTTGATGGGTGCAGCACAGCAACATGGCACAAGTATACATATGTAACAAACCTGCACGTTATGCACATGTACCCTAAAACTTAAAGTATAGTAATAATAAAAAAACAAAAACAAACAAAAAACACAAAAAAAAAGAAAAATAAAAAAAGAAAAATAAAGTCAATCCTTTCCAGTTTTATTAAATAAAGAAAGTAAACCTAATGTGACTGAATAGTTTGCCAACAAGAAATTGGCTTTGCTCATCAGGTTATGTGGATGATATTTTCCATCAACTGAATAAGCTAAATCTGCAGTTCTAAGATTTCAATCGTAATAAAAATTATTTATAAAGCAGGCAAGACAATTAAGACATTTGATAAAAATAATATTGGATTGACAAAGGCATACTGAAAGTAAAATTTCAATTTTCCCCACGCTATTGATTAAATATGGTGCCTGTGAGTAAAGTGGTAACAGTGTAATTAATAGTCACTTAATACATATTGGTAAAGATTTCTTTGGTTATATGTTCCAGGAATATAAATAAGAAATCACTTTATGAATGGGCAACATCATTTGAAAATAAAGTGTTTTCCAACTATTTGATTTCAACAACATTGCAGAAAGACCTAATTAGGTCATCAGCTGATGTTGATAGATAAGTATATCACTTTTGACATATTACTTAGAAGAAGTTCCAAGAATTGAGTCACAGTTCTAAAACATAATTTCTATTCCCACCTCCATCTTTCTGAGAACAAGTTTTCTCAGTATTTGTATCTATAAAAATGAAAAAAATAGAATAGATGCTAAATCATGTTATATTTTGGCAATAAGTAAAATTAATCAATGGAATATAATAATGTTTTTACAAGCATCCATCTCATTAAAAGAATGTATTTACAACAACCTTCCCCTTTTATGTTGTAGTTAGCTGCCTGCCCACCCGTGAGCTCCCATGCCTCATCCTATAGTAGAAAGTCCTCCCTGAAAAGCAGGTGTTCACCCAGTGACCTCAGGCATGTCATATGGTCATGTGACTACTTCTCACCCATAGAAAGTAAGCAGTCACAGTGGGTGGAACTCCCAGGCCAAGGCTTTTAAGAAGGTCTTCCCTATACAATCCTCTTCCTTCTCCAGCTGGATTCTGCTAAGATGACGAGGCGCTCAAGGATGGAGAAGCCAAAAATCAAAAGAAGCTTGAGTCTCTGAATCACTGGACAGACAGCCACATGCCAACTAGAACACCCACCTAAGACTGGAAAATGGGACAGAGATAAACTTCCATTGCGTTAGGCCACTGGAATTGGGGATTTGTTTAAACAGCCATCCCTACCTTAAATAACACAATACTCAATAATGACTTACCAATATTTATAATACATCTCTGTTGCTTTTAATAAATATATGCTAGTAATGAATTATATTAATAATTCAATCCAGAAGAATTTTTAACACTTAGAGCCTTATGGTCATAGGAAATTGTTCAAAAGTTTAATTTCAATTTCCATTCGTAATTTTGATATAGGGAATTTTGATGGCATGATCAATAAATATTAAAATGTATTATAATATAAGCTAAAATTATGTATTGGAAGGGACGTGGCAAAATAAATTCAAGCAAATAAAAGGATGATATAAAACTTTTTAACATTATGGAACAGTTTGTTCATATACAATTTTTAAATATGATAGTTTGCCTTAAGTTGCTACCAGAGTCCTTTACTACTTCTTTAAAAATGTTTAAGACTAAAAATCTGTGCATTATAGTAGATATTTTTAAAAGTTACTAAAGCATGAATTGGCAAGTGGCAGATCTGTATCTGAAGTTAGAGACATCTTTATAATCATTCACTACATGTGCATTTATTGACTACTCTCCATACTCCAGACACTGTATTAGAGACTGTAAAAGTATAAAAATAAGACACACCTACACTCAAAACTCCCTCCCCACACATACACTCGAAAATCCCTCCCTACATTCTCTCTCTCTGTCACACACACACACACACACTCCACTGGGGGTCTGCTATTTTGAATACCTAGGATGGCATATCCACCTCACCCTAGAAAGTAGGCCCATTGTTGAAAAGCAAATAGGCCCATGTGAGCAAGACAATGGCTCAACTTAAAATTGCAAATGAAAGAGTGATCTTGTTCGTTTATACATTCTGTACTTTTTTATGATACCTGCAATACCTGTAATCACTGCTCCCTGGTATCCCTCTAGTTCTTCCCAAAGTGGCAATGCCAACAGCTAATTCCAGGTTTTCTCAGCTTCATGAAGACCTACCAGTAAGTAGTCACAGCCTTGACCCCCCGTCCCACTGATTGAGGGAGCCACTGAGCACATCGCATACTTGAACTGGCCTTGTTCCCTGAGGCTATTTGAAAGGAAGTCTTGGAGCTCTGCAAAAACTATAAAACAGACCCAAGTCTAGACCAGCTAGATGATTCCAGGAAGGGGGAACAAACTCTGAGCACCAACTAAAAAGCAATAAAACAAACGCTAACAATAAAAATGCTAAACAAAAGGTATTTTGAGGTTATGATGGATAGTAACCCAATGTCAACAATTCAGTGAGACTACCAAAAGGTTAATGCTATTTTAGAGACATTAATGAAAGCCTAGGTTCCAGAACATAGGAGGGGTTGTTTTTCATCTATCTGACATAGTCAAATAACAATTGCAGCAGTGTGTTCTGTTCTGGGTAACACACTCTGTAAGCAGCCCTGACAAACTAACACTTCCCCATAAATTCTCTCCACCATCTCCACACAAAGCAATGAGTAGTTATGGGATTAAAGTGGGAAATAAGTGGGGTGGACTGGGGTTGTTTTTGTAATTCTGGAGTTTGGAAAATCTTCTGACATATCATAACTCTACTAAAATACAATATGCAAAATGACCAATAATATCTATCTCTAAGAGCATCTGTCTCTACTCTTCTTATTTAAGTTACCCAAGAATGCCAAAAGCTATCAAACAGAGGGCTCTGATCTTCATAGCATGGTTTATAAAAATTACAGTGTTATACTTTAACTTAAAGAAAACTTTCTCTTGAATAGAGGAAGTAAGTTTTGAGACGGCATGTCCCCTAACTTGGAAGTGATAAGCAAAGGTGGTATAATGGAAGAGTAAATTGTTAGGTTAAATAATCCCAACTCTAACCTATGTTGCATAGGGTTGCCATGTTTTTGCCCTTCACCTTGGATACAGAGGATGAGAGGACAACACGTCTGACCATCACCACTCACCTTCCTTCTCTGAAAGGCTTCTGATGTCACATAAAATCATGCACCCTGAATAGTTTGGATGTGTGTCCCTGCCCAAATCTCATGTTGAAATCTAATCCCCAGTGGTGGAGGTGGGGCCTGCTGGGAGGTGATTGGCTCATTGGGATGGAGTTCTTATGAATCATTTAGCACCATCCTCTTGGTACAGTCCTTACGATAGTAAGGAGTTCTTGAAAGATCTGGTCATTTAAAAGTATGTGGCACCTCCTCCCTCTCTCTCTTGCCTCTGCTTTTGCCATGTGATATCCCTGCTCCCGCTTTGCCTTCCACCATGAGTGGGAACTTCCTGAGGCCTCCCCAGAAGCAGATACTCTATAGCCTACAGAACCATGAGCCAATTAAACCTATTTTCTTATAAATTACTCAGACTCAGGTATTTCTTTATAGCAATGTGAGAATGGATTAATACAAACTCTAAGCTCTCCTGATGACAGTGGAATTTGGCCCCACACAATACTCTCTTTTCCCAACCATCACAGAGGATGTCCCTGGGGGTAACCAAGAAAGAGATGGGTAAACACAAGGAATGTCAGTTGTTATCCAGACAGAAGGAGACCAAGCAGAGGTCGGACATTGTGCTAATTGGTGACTTGAGAAGCATGGGACAGACAGACCCTCTCCTCCTTCCTGGTCAAGGCCCAGCATCAGAGAACTGGGAAGTTGCACCTGGCATGATCAAAGGGCCAGAGGGATGCTGCTGACAAGGGCCCTTTATATGAACCTTTTGAGGCTTTGGGGATTAAACATTTTTGCAAGACTCTATGGAATTCTGAAGGTCATGAGAAACTACGAGTGTGTCTAGCATTACGAAGACAAAAGATTAGCAATTTAAGGGTGGCTTTGGTGTGAAGTCTTAAGGGAGGAGAAAAAGACCTTCATGTATCTGCCTGATTGCCCTGCTCAGCAACCCAGGATAGGGAATCAGAGAAAAAGCTCACTCTAGGAATGAAGTACACTAGTCTATTTGAAGCATCTCCTAGACTGTGTTTCTTGGGGTCTGCAATCCACTGGACAACTTGCAAAAGGAGTTATGGTCCAAAGCAGAGTTAATGTGATCCACCTGTTTGTCCTGGTCCATTTGCAAATTAGCCTTAACAAGAAGGCCTTTATAATTAACCATGCTTCATCCAGAAATATCCCTAACCCCCCAAGTCCTTGTAATCAGGTAGATAATTTGGCAGGCATTTGGTAGAGAGACATTGGGGATGGGAGAGAATATACCTGCATTTCATCAGTTTCCATCTTGGTCTTATGCATTTTTTCATACGGGAATTTTTAACTGAATCCACCTAAAGTTTAAGCAATTTCCTGCCCAACAGATCCTAAAAAATCATTTTGCTTCAGGCAGAAAAGGTCTCAAATGTAAACCAAAAATAAAATTATAAGCCCCCCAACTGACTGAATGGACTCCTCTTCACCAGGGGCATTCCAAAGTAAACATAAAAAACTAGTTCAGGTCATGATAAGAAGAGGGGACATCTGACATGCCTCATTATACTTTCCTCCCTTTGGAATTCAGGCACAACTTACTAGCATTAACATTAAAACAGTGATCCTAAGACTGACAAAGCAGTCTCTTTGTAGCAATAAGATACCAAATTCCAACCTGACTCTAGCACAGCATCACATGGCAGATAGCAGTCCCTGGAAGAAACTGAAGTATTTTACCCTAAAATATATTTATTTGACATATTTTGAAAGGGCCCTGCAAAATTGCAGAGCCACTGGGGAAAATTTACTGAAGAACGTTCCCTTCTTTTTCCAGGTCTTTCCCCTTGATCCAGGAGAGATTTAACTAAGAGATTTAACCTTTTAGAGTCTGATAAGAGACATTTACTGAACCTTGCTACCTGGAGGCTTCATCATAACAAGAACCTTGGCTTCCACAACCTCCCTTATCTTAACTACAAACATTTATTTCTGTGGACTTCAGCTCTTCAGGCAGACCATAACCCTTTCAACCAATTGCCAAACAAGACATCTTTGAATCCACCTATGACCTGTAAGCCCCTGCTTCGAGTTGTCCTGCCTTTCCAGACCAAACCAACGTATACCTTACATGTATTGATTGATGTCTTATGCTTCGCCTCTATAAAACCAAGCTGTAATCCAATTACCTGGTGTGCATGTTCTCAGGACCTCTTAAGACTGTGCCTCAGTCCTTGGTCACTCATATTTGGCACAGAATAAATCTCTTCAAATAGCTTACAGGGTTTGACTCTTTTGCATCAACACAAACCCAACTATATAGACCATGAAACTCAAAGCCACAGCAACTCAGAGAGGCTGTCCACTCTTGCTTTGTATGCTGAGTTTGTCCTCATACCAGTACTTAATCTTCTGTTCATTTGCAGGAATGAAAGGGATAGATGATAAACTACTGTGGGGAGGGGCGGGAAATTCACTGAAGGATGGGCTTGCTCACATTAAACCATATTTATAACCTTTTGCAGTTGAAGACAATTGAACCACCAAAGAAAATAGCCCAAGAGGGAGACCAAAAAGATTTAAGATGCCTTGATGGAAGATTCTTGACAAAGTTCCCAGACTAGCATAATCCTGTTGAAAATGCAGCCCTTTCTATCCCTTACCAAGAAGTTTCTATGAATAAAAGAGATAGCAGCCTATGACTGGTCTTATCTGCATGATTAGTGGTGTTTATAAAACACCAATTCATTGCATGGCAAGAGAATAACTAGTGCAAACTTGTTTGCAGGTATAAAAATAAAACAGAATCTGCTAAAACCAGAAACACAAAGGCTGCATTCTCTTTTATCTCTACTCATTTGATCAGTCTAGGCTAGCAGTGAGCTAGGCTCTGGAGAATCCCATACAGATAAATCAAAAAATTGTGGATCCGTTATTTACAGCTATCAGACAAACAAGGAGAAAGTTCATTTTTCAGACATTGCCTGAAATTTGACTTGAAAAGATGGGAACACATTATGGCTATAGAAGGGGCACTGTTAAGAAAGGAGAATTCTAAAGGATTCTGTTCAATTCTAATTACCTAGCTAGGAACTGAACGGTAGAGTCAGGGTTGGGGAGTGATATGGTTTGGCTGTGTCCTCACTGAAATCCCATCTGGAATTGTAGCCCCCATAATCCCTATGGGTCACGGAAGGAACCCAGTGGGAGGTAATTGAGTCATAGCAGCTGGTTTTCCCATGCTGTTCTGCTGATAGTGAATGAGTCTTACAAGATCTGATGGTTTTATAAAGGGAAGTCCCCCTGTGCGTGTTCTCTTGCCTGTCACCATGTAAGATGTGCCTTTGTTCTTCCTTCGCCTCCCGCCATGATTTTGAGGCCTCCCCAGCCATGCTGAACTGTGAGTCAATTAAACCTCTTTTCTTTGTAAATTACCCAGTTTCAGATATGTCTTTATTAGCAGTGTGAGAACAGACTAAGACTGGGAGGGAAAGGAGAGGACAAGTCTCAGGTATGGAAGATTACAGAAAATTCTGCAGAGAAGGTGAGGACCTTATAACGGTAATTCAATTCAACATACCTGTACTTCAACCTCTCTGCCTGCATCATCCCACATTACAAATTCTCCACCCTGGTAAAGACATCCACCCCTGCCTATCTCCACCATTTCCTCTGGGCCAATAAGCCTTCTACTTACTTTACAACTTCTCTACCCATCTTCGTGAAACTGCCTTTACAGAATTATAAGTAATGAGAGAAACCTAAGATGACTGACTCCATCTTGCTTCTAACGTCACAGGCTAAGGTTTTTCTGTTTGTTTGTTTGCTTGTTTGTTTTTGCTTATTCTAGCATGGAGGCCAAGGTAAGTATGAGAATAATTTAGTTGATAGTTAAACTTTGAGACAAGGAAAACTGATCCCCCTTCTTGTTCAGAGATTGATGCCACATTCACAAGAAAAGGTAGAATTATGGTAGAGGCTTGAACTTTGCTAAAGAATAGGCATAAACAATGACCTGCCATTGCCTATCTTGCTTTTCTATAAGTTGCTTACTGTCCCCAGAGGCACACAACCAGAGGCTGCAAAATTTATAACTTCCCCAACTACTGCTATAGATAACATCACTATTATAAAACCTAAAGAACAGATCTTAGAAATATTTTTCAGATTTGGCATTTCAGCAGACCAAGAGATGCCCCTAGACCTGAGATGCCCCTCCCAGGAACTAACTCAGCTGCATGAAGACAGTTCAGATACTCCTGTGGTTTCATCCCTGGCCAATTGACGGTTTCAGTTCCCTAACCCCCTGCCCACCAAAGTACCCTTAAAAACTCTAGCCTCTGAATTCTTGGAGAGGCAGATTTGAGAAATTTCTCCCATTCTCCTCCCTTGGCTGGAGAGCAATTATTAATCTCTTTCTTTGCTGCAACACCTACTGTTTTCAGTGCATTGGTTGTTTTTTTTGTTTGTTTGTTTGTTTTGGTTTTTTTTAGGGCAGCAGGCAATAAGAATCTGTTGGACTGTGACACTGGGGCCCAGGAAGCTGCATTTCCATCACTTCTCACTGTCACTCAAAAAGTCACCAGCACCAACCCTCATCAACAAAAGACGTTTTATATGGATTTTCTTAATATAGTCATATCTTTAAAGATTTGGATATAAAATTCATTGGTATACATCATGTCATCTAAACCTACTTAGGGACCTCAATTTCAAAATATGCAGCCTAATCAATTCCTTTAAGAATACATATCTTTGTGTATTTGGTTTTCTTGAAGTAGGGCCTACTTGGCACACTATTTGGTAAACTAAAAGATACATTCTTAAGTATGTTAGAGTTCAAAACTTAAGGCAGTTTCAAGCATGGGCAGATGAATATTCTTTCAGTTTGATCACTGTCAGATTAGTAACAGTTCATCTGCCTCTCTGGAGAAGTTGGCTGGGAAGACTTTATAGATGCCTTTCACACAACCTGTGACTGAGATAAGCTCAATGCAGAGCTGTTTGTGTATTCAGGTAATGGAAATCGACCACAAAGGAGAAATGCCAGACATGCCAAGTAAAGCAATATGAGCAGAAGATCCTCAAAGAATGACTGTTTCGTTCACAGAACCATCTGAAGCCGAAGGACTATGCCAACATTCCTTCCCATTTAAGAACTCACAGACTCAAAACTATATCCATAGGTTCCAGCAGTATATCATTGGGTTTCATGGTCTCCATGTAAAAACTACCCCATTAATAACCCAATTCTGTCACTTAAGAGGTCATAAAATCAGATATAGACATTTGACATTGAATGGCAGATCTAGTTATGAAGAGAAATTATCAATCAGTGCCCAATTAGGAAAACAGAAACCACTCTAGGTGTTTCAGAGTGTTAGAAGTGATGGAGGAGCAAGAGGGGATGGTTGAGGTGAAACCCATGTGACTAGGGAAGCAAAAGGAAAATTAATATTCCCCAGAGCCCATTGCTGGGGCTGATGGAATCCCTACTCCTGCCTGCCCCAGTCTGTGTGATGCCAGGGGACTGCACTCCCTGTGGAAGCTGCAGGAGTTCTGGAACCTACAGTCATCAGGGGCTGCTCCTGCTGGAGCCAGAGTCCAAGCTTTGAGCTACTGCTGCTATTGCAACTGCCCTGCTTGAGCAGAATCCAGGAAGCTGCCCTAGCAGGGACCTGCTATTGCCACTTGCTGGAGGTGACTTCAGATGAAGAAGGGGAAAAAAAAGGATCTCCCTTCCTTCTGAGAAACAACAAAGCAGCCCCTGACAGCCAGGAGCTGGCCTGGCACAGCAGGGCCTTGGTGTTCTGTTAGACATAAACCACTTCACAGAACACCAACATCAAACAGGGCTACTCAGGGCCAATGAGGGACCAAGACAAAAACAAGACTACTCCATAATTATGTGTGAACACAGACAAAACATGAGCACTGTTCAAACCATAAAAATGACCTCACATTCCCCCATTCTGGCTAATATTGTAACTGAAATGCGGGTTAGTTGTTTACTGCTTGCAGAGTCCAATTAACAAGATCGAGGTCTGGTATAAAGGGATTTATTTCCAAAGCCAGCTTAGGGGAAGAAGCACAGGCATCCCACCTTTAAATGTACCGCTTTGCTTTGGGAACAGGAAGTGGGCACTTTTAAAAAGCAGGGGAGGAGGCCAGCAAGGTGAGAGTCTGCATGTTAGCTTGGAGCCTTACCTATCAGGCGGTCAAGCTAGTGATAGCTGGCATCTTCATGGGCAGGACTAGGCTGAAAACTACCCAGGTAAGAGAGAGTAGCAGACATGTTTTTCAGCTATTATCTCTCGAGGCAACCCCCTGGTGGGTGAGAGTTTCCTAGTGGGCTGCTTTGGTTTATAAATCCACTGTTAACTCTCAAAGAGAGTTCTGTCTTGGAGAACATAGTCAGACGAACTTGCCTTGTAGGAAATGTCTGATGAAGGAGAGGTAAAAGGCTATATTTGCATTTCTTTCTTTTTCTTTTTCTTTTTTTTTTTTTTTTTTTTTTTGGAGACAGAGTCTCACTCTGTTGCCCAGACTGTAGTGTAGTGGCGCGATCTCGGCTCACTGCAACCTCCACCTTCCAGGTTCAAGTGATTCTCCTGCCTCAGTCTCTTGAGTAGCTGGGATTACAGGCATGTGCCACCATGCCCAGTTAATTTTTTTTTTTTTTTTTGTATTTTTAGTAGAGATAGGGTTTCACCAAGTTGGTCAAGCTGGTCTTAAACTCCTGACCTCATGTGATCTGCCCATCTTGGCCTCCCAAAGTGCTGGGATTACAGGTGTGAGCCACTGTGCCCAGCCTTATATTTATATTTCTAAAGGGTTAAGTAGGAAATGGAGAACCAGGGGAACAAGAAGAGAAAATAATAAAATGATTAAAAATAATTAAACTAACTCTTAGAAAAATGGAGGTGCTCAGTTACAATATGACTGACTACTGCTTCTTTACCAGTTATAGCTTTGGCCGCACTTAATTTTCCCTCCTTCTAGATTTATTAAGATACCCAAACATAAAATTAACCCCCAATTCCTGGCACCATCTAATATCTCTTCCTTAGTTAAACTTTTCCCAAAAACACTGACTACCAGCCCAAGTCCTATCATAGGTCCCTTCTAACACTATCTTACAGAGGTACCCCATAATTCCCATAGTGTGCAAGCTCCTTCACAGCAAGAAGCAAGCCCCACCTTTTTCACTAAAGAAGTTCTCAGTGGTCTTTGGCTGGAGCATTAACACTTTCAACTTCCAATCTGCTGCCAGCAAAGTATGTTGGATTCTGATCATCAATTGGGAATGATGATCGAAAAAGCATGAAAGCCCTCTAAGCATGAAAGTAAAGGAAAATCTTGAGTTCCTTCAAGGCAAATTCCAGGTATCTAGCTGACCCTCAGAAATAAATAAGCAACTTGATAAGCCATAAGGTAACAGTAACTTAAAATAATAGCAAAAGAAGCCAGAATCACATGATGTTTGATTCTTCTATAGAAACTAAAGACAACATCCTAACATACGTCCCTGAGTTGTTTTTCAGAAACCTGGATCCCCATCAAATGGATCCACTGGCACTGAGACCTCAGGCAATGGGGAGCTGAGGACTGAGCTCTGACCACTGTTCTCTGTTCTAAATTACTTCCTGAGGGGCCTGGATAAAGGTACACTCACAAACAGAGCTAATTCTTTTCTACTGACCTCAAATTTCTCAACAAAGCTTCTCTTCCTTAACGAATTGCAAATCAGAAAATCTTTGTATCTACCTATGATCTGTAAGACTCTGTTTCAAGCTGTTTCTCCCTTTAGGGCAAAACCAATGTGCAATTTCCGTGTATTGATTTATTGCTTTACTTGTAACTTCTACTTTCCTAAAATTTACCTGTGCCTTTAAAAGCCCCATACCTGCAACCCATCGGGTTGTCCAACAGCCTTTTCTGGCAGCACGTTGGGAGATGAAAGTGTCAATGCCCCAACCGAAGGCCACCCAGAACACCTGTAGTGGATCGGGTGGGGTTTACTTCTTGCCCTGAGGGAGCTTGCACACTCTGGGAACTGTGGGGTACCTTTGTAAGAGAGCGTTAGAAAAGACCTGTGATAGGACTTGTGTTAGGTGTTTTAGGGGAGAGTTTAAGGAAGAGGTGTTAGATGCTGCCGGATTTGGGTGTCAGGACTCAAGCATTAGCTTCCCAATCTTCCTTGCTTTATGTCCTACAAATAAAAACCTCCCTTTCTCCCACTGCAAACCCAGTGTGGATCTCTAGTCCTACTGCACCAGGTGAGCAGACCTCAGTTTGATTTGATAACACCACCTGAATGCTGGAGTAATTTCCACTTCACTAATCCAATTTTCTATAGTATCCAGTAACCCGCTGACCACCTCTGTTTTAGTTCTGCATCATATTGGACTTTGTCAGGCACCACATGAGACACATTTGGTTAAAGATGCCTTTACATCTCCACCTAAATCCTTCACCCAGAAAGAAGAATAAAGAGCTCTCTGTTGTAATTTTGAGTGTCTAATTCAGGACCCGGCAGCTGGGGTCAGGTGAAAATGAAACTTGGTTTATAATCAGCTCCGCTTGAACCATGGACTGACAGTGTGCAAAGGGCAGTTTCCAAGAAAAGCTAGAAGTTCTGTGATTAGAATTAGGAAAAATGGATCTAAGTAGACCAAAATAATGGACTCTCAATTGTTGTTATCTATATACTTAAAGTGAGTGAAAACCTGTGCATTTCGTAGGTTCATTCTCAATGCTATGGCTAGTGCCAGGGAAAACCCCTTTCATGCCCCTTTCTGCTTGGCATTGTCACCAGCATCAGCACTGACCCAAGCTGTCATGATCGTTAACATATTCCAGAAGCTGCTTATGCAACCTTTGCCCCCTCCAGTGTACAGGTAAAAAATGGGGTCTGCCTCTGTATATTTACATGTTTTACTTTTGGATATTGATATTACTTATACATATACATGTATATATATTGCTTTGGAGTTTATAATTCAGAATAAGGTAAAGAACTCCAGGATAACCCTGGAAACTTGAGGACCAATGAGGTATTTCTTCGCTAGACATCTGACAATATTAAAATTCCCTCTTGGTTGTCCAGAACAGGCAATTAAAGTCAGGAGGCTATCCTAAATGATGTGTCCAGGAACCTGCCAACCTGGAAGGTTTTAGTTTTGTCCACATATTCAAGAAACGTAGAAATAAAAATCATAGTAACATGTATTTATTATCAAATATCATTAATATTCACGAAGACACTCCCTTTTCTTTCTCTAGGACCAAGGGCTACTTGTGGTTTTTAAGGAGCATGGAGTCTGTGAACTAAAAGATGCAAATCACTCAGGCCTTGAGGCTGTTCTGAATGGTGCCCTGGCCTACTTTGGAATGAATTAAATCTACTTCAATGGGGGCCCCTTATGTGGAGAGGTGGGTGGGACCAAACACCACCCTGTCACTCAGAGTGGGTATCAGGAACAGGCTTTATAGGGGAAACACAAAAGCAAAGGACCAACAAGATGAAGTGTACAGCACCTTGTTCTTCCTCATTCATGGAGAAGTGCAAGAGGAGGGGACGTTTGAACAAACCACGTCTATGCCTCAGGGGCAAGGGGGCTTGGCATGCAGAGAATAAAGTCAGTGCTCAGCTGCCATGCAGTGCGAGCTTAGACACCAGATGCTAGGACTCTGACGTGGTAGGGAGTGGGATAACAGCTGCTGGGACACAGGGAGCCCTTAGCTCCATGGGAGACTGAGTGCATGCTCAACTCCTCTCACCTGGGGAAAGGTGACATTTGTCCCCAGATAACCCACTTTCAGACAACCTCAGCAGGGTTCCTGGGGTCAACACTAAACAATTCTGCTTGCCCTTCCACAACTTACAAGGCACAGATTCATCTCCAGCCTTACCTTAGCAGAACAATTAAAGAACCATTCATCCTTAGAACAATTAAAGAATCAATTCATCTTGAGGGAGCATGTAAATCTGAATTGAGATTGTGCTGTGCTTTTTGAAAACAATGACCCAGCCATCATTATTCTCTGCAACTGACTTGGAAGTTTCCATCTGATGAGTCAAAACCAGTCACTTGTATATTAATGAAAGAAAAAAAAATGCACCTTAAAGTGCAGCACATTAAATACACAAAGGGCTGCTGGAATGCTGAAAAAAGAAAAAGAGCCCGACTCCTTCCTCAAAGTCACACGGCTAATAAGACATTCACCGTCACCTTGGAGCTTTAGATTTGTGAAGCCATCCCCAGGCTCTGTGCCTAACATTCAAGTAGCTGCCACCTAAAGCTTAGCTTTAGGATCTAAATGGCCAGGCTTTCCAAAGATGTGAATAATGGTGAGATGGAGCAGGGACCCCTCTTAGGGGCCTACTGGGCACTATCCCCCAAGCAAGCATGGAAATAAAGGAAAGTCTTCAGTTCCTTCAAGGGGAATTCCAGGCGCCTAGCTCACCCTGAGAAGTAAAGGAGCAACTTGATAAGCAAGAAGGTATTAGTAGCTTGTAACAACAGCCATGGAAGTTAATCGTGAGATGTTTGGTTCTCTACAGAAACTAAATGTTGTGGGTGAGCAGTGACTACCTGGGCCAGCAGCTCAGGGGTAAGAATTTACCACGGCAGTTGTAGATAAAGAAAGGCAGATTCATTAGGAACATATAAAAATAAAGTTGCAAGAAAGCAATGGGCAGAATCAGCGAGAGAGCAGCTGACTGCAAAGAAACAAAAGTTTCCCAGAGGTTTTGGAGGATAGTTCTTGGGCTTCAGAGTGCTATGTACAGTACTGATAATGCCAAGGTAGCAGGAAGGTAACTTGCATTCAGAGCTATCAGCCTAGGTGTTTGATGATATTGTGAGCTATATACATACATTGTGAGCTACACAGGAGGGCCATATGCGCTGGGTCATAAAGAAAGGCAGACCTGTAGCTTATCTGCATCTTCTTTTTGTGTATATGTCCTGAACCATGAAGAAAGGCAGACCTGTAGCTTATCTGCGTCTTCTTTTTGTGTATATGTCCTGAACCATGAAGAAAGGCAGACCTATAGCTTATCTGTGTCCTCTTTTTGTGTATATGTCTTGAACCATGAAGAAAGGCAGACCTGTAGCTTGTCTGCTTTATCTCTGCTTTCCCTGGTCGTGCCAGCCTGACTCCTTTTCCCTAATTAGGACTCCACATAAAATAACATCTTAACATATGTCTCTGACTTGTTCTTCAGAAACTCGGACCCCAACAAATGGATCTGCTGGCACACAGACCTCAGATACGGAGCGACCGAGAGGACCGGACTCTTGCTGCTGTGAAAGGAAAATAAAAACTCAGAACCCCAAATCTCTGTGCCAAAAGGAAAAAATTAAGCTGAAAGCTGAGTCATGCAAAAGCTGCCTTTTCTTTTGTTCCTAAGGAGATAGCTACAGATAAAAGGTTAAGTATCTCCACAGACAGCTACTCTATGTTCACCTTATCTTACGTAAAGTGCTGATTTACTGAGCGGCAGACATACATAATTGACTGTTCCCCTACCTGCTCCTTTTCTCTTACAACACATGGATTCAGTAATGTGACCATACCCTCCCTCTTTCCCTGCTTTTCCTCTTTTAAATATTGAAGCCCTCAAAATCACCTTTGGAAAAAGGCACAGACTTGTCTCCTGGGCACATCCTTAACCTTGGCAAAATAAACTTTTGAATTAATTGAGACCTGTCTCGGTTACTTTTTGGTTTGCACTGCCATTCTTTGTTCTAAATTTCTTCCTGAGGGGCCTGGAGGAGATCACGTCCACAGCCAGACCTAACGTTCTTTTCTGCTGACCCCAAATCTTTAGACAAAGCTTCTCTTCTTTAATCGATTACAAATCAGACAATCTCTGAATTCACCTATGACCTGTGGGCCCTTGCTTTGAACTGTCATGTCTTTTTAGTTCAAACCAGTGTATAATCTTCATGTATTTGAAAGTGAAACAGGAAAGTTCCCTGATCCCCATCTCAGGATGTATGACAGGGGTGTGACTCGCCTGTTCTGTTGTCTCTGCTGCTCAAACCCCTGAGGGGAGGGGGAGCATGCAGCGAGACAGATGCAGGAGCTCAAGTGGGTGTGCATTACAGTGTGCTCTTTTAGCCCTGCCATCCACAGACAGCTTACGTGTTAATCAGCTCAATGGACCCTCTGCCTTTTTACAAGGGCAGAGGACCAGTGTAACAGCTTTCTGTATCCCAAGCTCTTTCCCAGTATCCTGGAAGAATCAAGTCATGCACAGGCTTGAAGGATGAATGTGGGGGTTTACTGAGTGGTGGAGGTGAGTCTCGGAGGGATGGATGGGGAGCTGGGAAGACGGAGTGGGAAGATGATCTTCCTCTAGAGTTTGACCATCCAGTGGTCAAACTCCTCTCTGACAGCCCCCAACTAAACTCCTCTCAGTGTTCAGACATTCCTCCTCTTCTCTCTTTCTCTGCTGTGTTGTTCCACCATTCATCTGCTTGTTTCATCTCCTCATCTGCTTGTCTGCTTCTGGAACCTGGGGTTCGGGGTTTATATGGGTACAGGATCGGGACATGGCAGGCCAAAAGGCAACTTTTTGGGAATGAGAACAGAAATGCCAGTTCCCACTTAGGGCCATGGGGTTCCAGGCTCGAGGGGTGGGGCCTTTGCTGGGGAACCGCCCTGTGCTACCCAGTATTTGTCTGTCTCCTGTCTGTATCAAAAGGAGTTAGCCAGCTTGCTTTAGGCAGACAGTAAAGAAAGGGTCCCCGGAGAACCTCCGACCTGTCCCACAAGTGCTTACACCAAACGTTTTATGCAGATAAGGGAACTTGCACAGAGGGCTTGCCTAAACATGCCCGCAGGGGACTAAGGGCCCACATGCACACTGGGGGAATGGGGGTGGAGCCACCAGGAATTTGTGTCTTATACAAATAGGAAACCCAGTCCCATCAGCTTGTATATAAAAAGCCCTTGTATTCAACTGTGAAGGGCCAACCAGCAACCTGCTTTTTAGGACCGTCTCTTTGCTGAGAGCTTTCCTTTTGCTTAATAAATACTACTCCACTCACTCTATGGTGTCCACATGCCTAATTTTTCCTGGTTGTGAGACAAGAACCTGGACCTAGATGAGCTAAAGGAGCAAAAATCCTGCATTATATTGATTTATGACTTTAGCTGTAATCTCAGCCTCCTCGACTTAAAATACCCTTACCTGTAAGCCAGCAGAGAGTTTGGATCTTAAGCATGGGCCTCCCAATTCTCCTTGCTTGGCACCCTGTAGTAAACGCCATACTTTGTCTTACTGCTATCCCGGTGTCAGTGTTGAGCTTTACTGCACTAGGTGGGTGGTGGACCCAAGTTCAGTTTGGTAACAATAGAAAGGAGTTTAGAGTACAAAAATAATAAAATCTGCCCATGCTTTATGTTAAAACTGAAGAAAATTAGCAATTTCCTTTTAAAAGTATTGTTTTGCTGTCCAGTTGTAAACTGTTACTGTTTTAGTAAAAATATTATATATCATCAAACAGGGTGCAGTCACATTCATATATTCATCAGCCATTTGTGTTTCCTTTGTGAATGACTTGTTTCTCTCTTTGGCTGTCATTTTTCACTTGGAGACTTTTTTTTTTTTTTGAGTCATTATAGTTCTTTGTCACTTGGAGTTTTAAAAAGCAAATTATAAGCATTCCTTAAATATAAAGTCACTGGCCATTTCTTTGTGATACAGTTTGCAAGGATTTCCCTGGTTTGCTGTTTGTCATTTTTTATATTTGATATACAGACATTTTACAAGTTTTTAGTCAGATCTATCAATCTATTCTTACAATTTCTACCTTTGTTTTATGATTAGAAAGTCCTTTCTGAAATAAAGGATGTGTAAATAATTACCTATATTTTCTGTTGTATGGAGTTTTTTAAACATTCAAATCCACCTGGAATTTGTGTTCGTATTTGATAAAAGATATAAAACTGTTTTTTCAAATAGTTACCTAATTATTCCTAATCTATTTATTCACTAGTCTGTTGTTTCCCTCTGACATAAACTTTTCTCATCTAGTGAATTATTGTGTACACCTGCATCTGATTCTGGACTGCTGTGTTTTGTCAGTCAGTCTACCCCTGATCAAACAATTTTTATACTGTAACTTGGAAATGCTACATTATCTGATAGCACACATTATCCTATCCCTCTTTTTTGTTTTCAGAATGTTTGCAATTATTCTTATATTAGTTTGTTTTCATGCTGCTAATAAAGATATACCCGAGACTGGGTAATTTTTTAAAAAAAGAGATTTAATGAACTCACAGTTCCACATGGCTGGGGAGGTCTCACAATCATGGTGGAAGACAGAGGAAGAGCAAAGTCACATCTTACATGGTAGCAGGCAGAGATAAGAGCACATGTGCAGGGAACTCCCATTTATAAAACCATCAGATCTCGTGAGACTTAATTAATCACTATCATGAGGACAGCACTGGAAAAACCCACACCCATGATTCAATTCACTCCCACCAGGTCCCTCTCACGACATGTGGAGATTATTACAATTCAAGCTGAGATTTGAGTGAGGACACAGGGACAAACCATATTAATTCTTATACATAAATAAATATTCTATATTAACTTTTAATTTTTATTTAATTTTTTTTTTTTTTAAGAGACAGAGTCCCACTCTGTCACCCAGGCTGGAGTGCAGTGGCATGATCAAGGCTCATATAGCCTCAACCTCCCAGGCTCAAGAAATCCTACCACCTCAGCCTCCTGAGTAGCTGGAACTCAGAAAGACTGAGTAGCTGGATGGGCGCACCAGCACAGCTAGCTAATTTTTTTTTTTTTGTAGAGGCAAGATCTCACTATACGCCCCAGGCTGTTCTCAAACTCCTGGATTCAAGCAATCCTCCCTCCTTGGCCTCCCAAAGTGCTGGAATTGTAGACATCAGCCAGTGCACCCAACTATATTAACTTTTAAATAGTTTGGTTAAGTACCCCCACAAAAAAAATCCCAACGGGATTTGAATTAGCTTTATATTAACTTATTCTGATAAACTAACTGGTTTACAACATCAAGTTCGTTATTCAGGAACTAAAATGTCTTTCAAGTCATAGATCATGACCTTAGCAAAGCTTTGTATTCTTCTTATAGACTCTAAACAGTTTTGTGAATTCCTATGGTATTTTATTTTTCAATAATAAATTAGACCTTTTATTTTACTGTTCAAGTGATTAATGCTTTTTTTAAAAAAGGAAAATAATTAAGTTTCTATATTTATTTTATAAAAGGACACATTCCGAAATCTCTTGTTAATTCTAAGTTGCTTACTTGATTCTCTTGATATAATTTCAGGTCATTAATTTAGTAATTATTTTGGCAAAATATGTATCAGTCATAATATTGAATGTTTAAATACTATTTTTAAAATTTTTTTATTTCCATAAGTTATTGGGGAACAGGTGGTGTTTGATTACATGAGTAATTTCTTTAGTGGTGACTTGTGAGATTTTGATGCACCCCTCACCTGAGCAATCTACACTGTGCCCAATTTGTAGTCTTTTATTCCTCACCCCCTTCTCACCATTTCCTCCTGAGTTCCTAAAGTCCATTGTGTCATTCTATGCCTTTGCATCCTCATAGCTTAGCTTCCACTTATAAGAGAGAACATATGACATTTGGTTTTCCATTCCTGAGTTACCCGGGTTGCTGTGAATGCCATTAATTCATTCCTTATTATGGCTGAGTAGTATTCCATCGTATATATTGAATGTTTAAATAGTTTTAAAACGTAAAATAAAATTGTTTTACCTGAGTTACCTCACTTAATCCTCACAAAAATCTTATGAGATAAGTTTTCTCATTCTTATTTTACAAATGAAGAAACTTAAGCTAGAGAAACCTAAGTCTTCCATAATCCGCAGCACCAGCAAATGGCAGAATTGGAACTTGAACTCTTGGAATTGGTTTACAATATCAGTGACATATGGGCAGACCCAGTGGCTCACACCTGTAATACCAGTACTTTGGGAAGCCAAGGCATGAGGATGGCTTGAGGCTGGAAATACAAGACCAGCCTGGGTGACATAGCAAGACTCTATCTCTACAAAAAATAAAAATAAAAATAAAAAAATTAGCCAGGCTGAGTGGTGTGCACTTGTAGTCGTAGCTGCTTGGGAGGCTGAGGCAGGCAGATCGCTTGAGCCCGGGAGTTCAAGGCTGCGGTAGTTATGATCACAATAGTGCACTCCAGCCTGGGTGACACAGGGAGACTCTGTCTCTAAAAAACTAAAAATTAAAAAAATCAATTAGATGGAATATTATGTATTTATTTTAAGTGATTCTGTAGCATACTGTCTAAATCAATGTTCCACCATTGTTTTTCATTTTATGGCACACACAGGAAATGATAGTATCATCATTGTCACGGCACATAGAGTGGACAGCCAGCCTGGGACTCTGACCACTTTTGGACACCTGCATCTCCGGACATATATAATCCACTTAAGGCACTGCTGTTAGGATGCCATGGTCTAATGATGTGTAAAGATGTCTGTTTTGCAGTGATACACTACAGTACACTGTTGTAAGGAATACGCGAGTAAATTTGTAACAATGCTTGCAATAGCAAAAGCCCTCAGTTAGTAGCTATTAATTGCCCTTTCTCTTCTGCCCTTGGGTCTACACAAAACAAGTCTTTCTTATGCATCAGGAATGTCCTTTTGATAGAAGACAGTAACTATGTGACCCCTAAAAAGTGCTTCCCCACCTAAACACCCCTGGTTCATCGATGGCATAACCAAGTCTATCCCACAGAAACCTGTGCCCTCTACTTTAACCTCCATGTAAGATAGCTCAAGATTCAATCCCATATTCTGTGTGGAGCCCACCCCACACCCAGCTCAACCCTCAACAGTTGCATGAATTTCTAGGTGGATTCAACATCCTGGGGGTCCTCCTGCACCTGCTGCACTCCGTGGCATGGTCTTGGCTATTGTTCTCAGATCCCGTGGCTGCCTGCCCTCTCACTGACCCGCTGTGCCCGTCCATGGCCCCAGATCCTAACTTTTTCTTCCCACAGTCTCACTAACAATTGAGATTGGATGTACTACACTTTTGCTAAAGGTTTTGGGTAACAGTGGGAGAGTACAACATAGTAAAGTACAGGCAAGATGTTATGTTTATCATTAAACTTTATTGTCCTAAAAATTTATCAGACATTCCTCCCAAGGGCATTCTTGAAGCGTAAGAGCAAGACCTGTTCTGTGTAGACCCAAGGGCAGAAGAAGAAGAGAGATAATAGCTACTACCTAGAGCTTTCGCTATTCCACGCATGTATAATAATAAGGGCTTTACTTGTATTTACTCACTTATTCCTTTTGCTTGGTGTGATCAGCTGATTGTTAACTTTTTGATACTATACGTGCATTCTCTCCCTTTTCTGAGACCTTGATCTCTCAATCTCTTCAGCTGTCAGAAACAACTCCCAAGTTCTACACCATTTATTTGTGGAGCTGTTGATTCCTCTTTTTTCTCCTTTACCCTTAAAAAGATCATGCCCTGGACAGGGAGATTCACCTTTCAGTTGATTTTTCTATATAAGGAGCCTTCCCCTTCAAATTGGCCAGGGATGGTGGCTCATGCCTGTAATCCCAGCACTTTGGGAGGCTGAGGTGGGCAGATCACTTGAGGTCAGGAGTTCGAGACTTGGTCAACATGATGAAACCCCGTCTCTACGAAAAATACAGAAATTTGCCGGGCATGGTATGGGTGCCTGTAATCCTAGCTACTTGGGAGGCTGAGGCAGGAGAATGGCTTGAACCTGGGAGGTGGAGGTTGCAGAGAGCTGAGATTGCACCACTGCACTCCAGCCTGGGCAGCAAAGCAAGACTCCGTCTCAAAAAAAAACAACTGGGCCTTCTCCTTCAAATAAACTGTACCACTCCTCCGGTATGCAAATAAACACACAGTCCACTTTTGTTTTGAGTTGCAATTTTGTTCCTTCTGGCTACATAAGCCTCCTCACTTCCCTTGTCTTCCCCCCTGGGCAGAATCCAATTTGTCTGAGTGCCTCTCCTGGGATGTCCAGAGCTGTACTCCTGACAGATGAGGTGCTGCTGCACTCTCTCTTGTTCCAGCCACTGCACTCCCAGTAGATGCAGCATTGGCATGCAAAAAGAAAAGTCCCTTCCCATCCCCACTCCCTTTCTTAGTTATCCTCAGACTGATCCAGACTGGAGGAATCAGGAACCCCACCCAGGTCACGGCTCTCCTGTCCCCGCTATCCACTACCCACTTATCTGAGAAGTTCACAGCAAACTTTTCCTTCAAGGAGCAAATAGGCGCAGCCACTTTACCTCAGGGAAAGCTGCATGGAAGTTGCCTGCTTTCTATGAAATTTCGTTTTAAGCATCAGGCAAATAAGAAAATGTTGGGGTCTTAGAAAGCATTTTTTCTTTGCTGAACATCCACTGATGGAAATACTGTTGACTGGAAGGCAGTGGTCAGAGGTCCTAGGGTGGACCCATGACCTCCTTCTAGACCAGGCTAGGGGATGCTTCTGTTAACCTCCTAACCTTGAAGTTGGATCCTACAGATGGCTGTCATAAGAGACAGACTCCACCCCCACCGTCCCCAGCTTCCATCCCAGCCAGGTGCCAGTCACTCTCAATCTGCTCAGTCTAGGCTGCAATCCACAGCCAAACATAATTTTCTTCTGTCAGCCGCATCTATGGGCCATTTGCCTAGACACACACAGTAGGGCTGTTGTGTAAAACCTCAGAAATAAAAAGTGAGCCATTTAAAGTTTTATGCTTTGAAGTGGCAACATGATGTCACACTTGAAGGTGCTGGCTTGAAGTCCTGACCTTGCAGCTGTCTGCTTCTCCTGGCTGTTCATAGGGTTGTGAGAGAGCAGGCCCCCAGAAAATTCCTTGGACAGAGCCTCCTCCCAGCCTGGCCCTGCTCACTGCACTCTCCAGTGCCCTTGGCCTCTGATGGAATACAACGAGCAGGACCGACCTCCATACTCTAGTATTCCCCTCATGACATAAACAGGCACCCTTCAGTGGCCCATCCCATTAGGGTCAACTCACTGATTTATCTGATAAATGAACCTATCCTCACAGAGAAGCTGAGACCGGTACATTAATAATGTGTTACATCTCCCAAGAAGGATGTTGATACAGAATTTTCAAACAGAGCAATTGGAGACTTAGACTCACAAAACCAATGAATCCTAGGGTATGATGGCATGGAGGAACTTACAACAATGGTATAAACCAATGCATTAACTTCCTAGATGGGAAAGCTGAGGCTCAGAAAAGGGAAGTGACTTTTTCCATACTTTGTACCTCCTAAGAAGTAGAGCCATACTTCCTGATTTCCCAGCCAGTGTTCTTCCAACTGCCTTGGCAATCAACTAAAATCAGAGTGGACCCAATACACAGGGCGGAGGGCCCCCAGCTCCCTCTACAGTGTCCCAGACTCAGAATGCCCCCAGCACTGCAGTCCTCCCAGGAGGAGATGAGCATGCATTCACAGACAATAGGACCCTAAGGAGAAGAAGGTATAACACTAGTTCAAGAAGACGTGTTCTGCTTTAAAAAAAAAAAAAAAAAAAAAAGTTTAAATTCTAAAATTAGTAATGTAATAATGTGCTTGCTTTTTTTTTTTTTTTTTTTTTTTGAGGCAAGATGGAGTACAGTGGCACAATCACAGTTCACTGCAGCCTCAACCTCCCAGGCTCAAGCACTCCTGCTGCCTCAGCATCCCGAGTAGCTAGGACCACAAGCATGCGCTGCCATGCTTGGCTATTTTTTTTTTTCTGTAGAAATGGGAGACTCACTGTGTTGCCCAGGCTGGTCTTAAACTCCTGGGATCAAGCGATCCTCTCACCTCAGTCTCCCAAAATGCCAGGATTATACACATGAGCCACCGTGCCCAGCCATGTGCTTGTTTTTTCAAAATATGAAAGAGTATAATGTAGAAAATGGATCCTCTTCTCCAGAAGTATTAGCTGTTAAGCTGGTATATCCTTTCAAATGCTCATACACCTATAAACATATGCATATTTGTATATGTTTATATGTTTATTCGTAACTGTGCATGTGTATATTCTTTTTATTTTAAATGGGCTCATACTATACATTCTGTTTTTCAGTTTGCTTTCCCTTTTGTCCCGGGACAGATCAAGCATACTTGTCTGTGTCTGCATATGTAAATGTCCCTCTTATTTTAATGCCTCCATAATATTCCACAGTGTTGCATATCTTACCTTATTTAACTTACTGATGAATATTTGGATTGTTTTCAGTTTGGGAAAGTTATAAATAATGCTGCAGTGAAAATCTCTATACAGATCTTCGTGCACTGTTGAGATGTGTGGGATAAATTCCTAAAAATAAAAATGCAAGTTAAAGGGGATGAATGCTTATAACAGAAATTTTTAGAGTGAGCTGCCCTGACCCCCTTGCATAGACCTTCCCCCTCCCCTGACACTCTCCATCCCTTTGCCCTGCTTTTTTTAATCTCCATCACAGCACTGCACTCATCACCATCTGAGAGAGTGCGTGTGAATTTGTGTGTTTGTTGTTGATTTTCTTCTTCTGGAAATTTCATGACAGCAGGGGCTTTGGCTGTCTTTTCACTACTGGAGCTGTTCACTGCTGCCATCTGGGTCCTAGCACCTAGCACCATGTGGTAGGTGCTAAAGGAACATTCTTAAATTCATTTATTCATCCATTCTTTCACCAAATACATATTGAGCACCTTTTATGTGCCAACATTGTTCTAAACTCTGAGGATATAGCACTAAAGAAAACAGACACAAACCCCACCCTGTCGCTAAATGAATGAAAGGGGTTGTTCTAAGGGGGGGGACATTTGGGACTGGGGAATGCTTTAAATTCTTCAAAGCACCCAGCTTTTCCTCGCCAATCGAACAAAATCGTTTTGAACCAGCTCATCCCTGCGGAAAGCGGCACATGGGCACATACAGATGCTGGGTCCAGAGGCAGTCTCTTCCATGTACTTTGCCACCCAGGACATGTGCTGGCAGATGGGCGAACAGACCATCAGAATGTCCCATTAAGCTCAGTTCCCCCAACTAATGAGGACAAGCTGGACCAGAAGACTCTTATTTTGCTGACACCTCTGACATTTAATTTATAATAATGATGTTTACTTGGGCTGAAACATCAAAAATTAAACCTCCCACTTAAAATTTAAACAGTAAATTACATTTTCTCAAACATTCAGTCAATTAATCCATAAAAACTAGCTGTAGTGTGGGCAGTAGATGTCACCCAGGAAACCACAAATGGAAAAGGCAATGGATGAGCTCAGAGAAAGGGAGGACAAGCCATTCAGGGGAGGGTCAGGCCGGCTCCTTAGAGCTCGGTTTCCTGGTGGCTCACACCTCCTGGTGCGCTCACCCTAGATCCCGAGACTAGCCTGGTCCAAGGGGTGAGGACTGGAGCCCCTTCTCCCACCCTCAAATCTGTCCTTTTGGTGAGGGTTGCAGTGTATTTGCCAAGCCAAGGATGGATGCTTAAAATCGTCAAGCCATGTCAGACAACTGCTAATTGTGGATGTCTGGCTTGAAATTGCAGCACCGCAGGACTGGAGCCCTGCTTTTGATGGCAAGATGGTTTTCTGAGACTCTGAAAATCTTCCTGCTGGCTGAGTCACTTTGTTGGGTGAGCTGGTGTGGCTTTCTTGCGCATATAGTCCCTTCCCTCCAACCAGCCCAGCCACCTAACCTACAGGCTGGATCCACTGTTGCAAGGGACCCTCCTGTGCTGGCCACTCCCACCACCTCTAGGTTTAGAAGTGAGTCTACAGGGCCCCTTCTGGCAGCTGTCATCATACAAGTGAGCTATGTTGTTTTTGGATACACACTGAATAACTCTACAGAGTGGGCTTTTTGGATGTCACAGCTGACTTCCTGGTCTAGTACACAGTGTTTTAGAGTTACTTAACTGGTGAATTGGCATAATATCCTACCTCATTTCAGAAGCATCTGGGGTTCTTAATAATGGGATATTAAGAGGAATAAAGGGCTTACTTCCTGTATTACTGGTACCAAGTGGGTATGTAACCCCAGTGGCAGGGATTATTGGCAAGGGTAGGCGATACTCCCTCTCCTGATTCATCCTGTCCTTTGCTTCTTAAATAAGAGAAATAACTCATAGAGGGCAGTTATGGGGATAACTGCATTATCAGGCAATTATGCCTGATAATGCTTCTCCACCCCAATGTCTTCTTCCCAGAGAAATATCAGAATTAAGCTAAAAATGGAACTGGGGGTGGAGTCTGAAGGGGAACAGTTGAAATTTAGAGCTTGGTCCGCCACAGGGAATGACCCTATTTGGCTTCGACCTCCTGGGATTGGCAGTATCTTTGCACTGCTTCTATCTTGCTCCATGTGATGGGAGGGGTAGAATGGGCCTGAGGCTTCCTGCAAAGAGACCCCTTTTCTCTTTAGTGAACCTTTCCTTGAATTTTTCTTTTTTTTGCCTCTTCTATTCCTTGGAGTGTTTTCACAGGGAGTCTGAACTTAGGCATAAGAGACCAAGAGTCCAAATGGTTTGCTCTTAGCAAAAGCTAAGAACCTGTCATCAGCAGTCGGAATCCATAGAAGACTACATGATCTGCACCACACAAGCCTAATGACTGAGGGTTCTGGCTGGAACAAAGCTTTGGGTGGTAAAGAAAGGAGAATTTCCTGAATTTGCTCTCTGTGCAGAAACCTTCCCCCATGATCTGTCTAGTTGAGGGTCACTGTACTCAAGGAAACTGTTGGTCAAGGATTTGAATGTTCTAGATTCTGGCTCCTGGACATTTCTCTCTCCTCTTCTGCCCTCCTTACTCCCCTCCTCACCCCACAGAGAACAGCCAAGCCTATAACTTTCATTTTCTAGAAAGAAATTAGTGACAAGAATACTGGGAACTTTGCATCAGGCAAAATGAAGTTTTACACAATCATAGTTAATCTCAGAAACTACAAGCCTTGATTCTTCTTAAAATTTTAAACAATACATCCCAACTACTCATGGAAAGTCCTTTTCCTGCAACTATGTTCCTTTCTTTAGGCTTGTATGAGGGAAATGAAGGGTTCAGTTCCCAATCTGTTGCATTTCAATCCTGACTTTGTGATCCCTAACACAAGCTTCCAAATGTGGCTCATAATTTTCTAGACAAGGATTTCAGGGGAAGCAGGGGTCACTTGGTTCTCCCTGAGAGATCAACAGCTACGCAATGGGAAGAAGCATATGACAAAGTGTGAATCCGGGGACAGGCAAAAATGAAGGAGTGGCATCCTTAGGCTTTGCTACAGAGAACGTGTTACTTCTTTCTAAGTTTTTTTTTTTTAAATAACACAACAATGTCTTCATTTTTTAAAACAGTGGAAAAATACAGAAAAGCAAAATACAGCACAAAACCTACAAATTACCACTTAGATCTGCCATCGAGAAAAAAATCATGGTGATATTTTGATGGTTATCTTTTAGAATTGTTATCTGGGCAACTGTGTGTGTGTCTGTGTGTGTGTGTCTGTGTGTGTGTTTATTTTTAACTCCCAGTGGTGCCATACTATGGATAATGTTTTTGTTTTATAAACTTCATTTTGGTTCTCAGGAAAGTTATTTTCTGCACATTTAAAAAAACTTTGCCCAGGCTGGGCGCGGTGGCTCAAGCCTGTAATCCCAGCACTTTGGGAGGCCGAGACGGGCAGATCACGAGGTCAGGAGATCGAGACCATCCTGGCTAACCCGGTGAAACCCCGTCTCTACTAAAAAATACAAAAAAAAAAACTAGCCGGGCGAGGTGGCGGGCGCCTGTAGTCCCAGCTACTCGGGAGGCTGAGGCAGGAGAATGGCATAAACCCGGGAGGCGGAGCTTGCAGTGAGCTGAGATCCGGCCACTGAACTCTACCTGGGCGACAGAGTGAGACTCCGTCTCAAAAAAAATAAAAAATAAAAAATAAAAAAAAATAAAAATAAATAAAAAAACTTTTCCCTGTAGTGGGAAAATATATAAAATTTTGTTGCCATAGTCATTGCGACCTTTTTCCCCCCATTACATTTTCTAACTAGCTATTGTTGGTTTGTAAGAAAATATTGATTTATATATATTTATATATTATAATATATATCATATATTATATATGTATTTTATATGTTATATATATATATATTTCACCCAACTTTTTACTGTACTCTTGCTAGTTCTAATGGATTTTTAGTTAATGACCTTGGGCTTTCCGCTTAGGGGCTTAAGTGCAGGAAGAAAACATGGTTTCTAAAAGGCATGTGGAACATTAGTAAATCCTCTTAGCTCTCCCCAGCTTTGATGCATCTGAAATCCTATTGACATCTCAGTTTGGGATTGAGCACATGACGCCTGACATTCTGGTGCTGGGTGGTTTGTCTTCTGAAAAATGACCAGGAGCTCAGAGGCTTGAATGTTCACCAGGGACCAGAGCATTATTCAAATGCTGACCTTCTATGGGTGCCTTCTGGGGGTGAAGCCAGGTCAAGGGAAGCTCAGGAACAATGGTCTATACCAAATAATTGTGTGGCAAAGAGGTGGGTGGGTTTTTTTCAATAGTTTTTTGGGGAACAGGTGGTGTTTGGTTACATGAATAAGTTCTTTAGTGGTGATTTCTGATATTTTGGTGCACCCATCACCCGCGCAGTGTACACTGTACCCAATGTGTAAGTTTTTATCCCTCACCCCCTTCCTACTCTTTACCCCGAGTCCCCAAAGCCCATTGTATCATTCTGCCTTCGCGTCCTCATAGCTTAGCTCCCACTTATGAATAAGAATGTATGTTTGATTTTCCGTTCCTGAGTTACTTCCCTTTGAGTAACAGTCTCCAATTCAATCCAGGTTGCTGCAAATGCCATTATTTTGTTCCTTCATGGCTCTCAATCAACAGATAAAGAAAATGTGATATACATATATGATGGAATACTACTCAGCCATAAATGGTTCCAAATTTTTGCAGTTGTGAATTGTGCTGCTATAAATATGTTTGTGCAAGTATCTTTTTCATATAATGACTTCTTTTCCTATGGATAGATATCCCAGAGTGGGATTGCTGGATCAAATGGTAGTTCTGCTTTTAGTTCTTTAAGGAATCTCCACACTATTTTCCATAGTGGTTGCACTAGTTTACATTTCCACCAGCAGTGTAAAAGTGTTCCCTTTTGACCATATCCATGCCAACATCTATTATTTTTTTATTTTTATATTATGGTCATAAAAGGTGGGTTTTTAAAACTCAGTTTTCCCATTTTATTTTACAAAGTATTTTATTGTGAAAGAGGAGGAAAAGAACTGATTTGGATGTTCTAGTAATTAAAGGTATTTTCATCTTTTCAACAAGCAGAAACAGTACTGCCAACTAATTATAAAACTGGTCATGTAATGGATTTGTGTATAAACTGAGAATGTACTTATCTGGGCAAAAGTAACTTGAGAAACCCCAGAATATCAGAGCAGTAGACTCTTGGAAATCATTTATTTTTGGTTTAACATCCTCATAGCACAGCCTAGTAAACTGAAGCCCAGAATAGACAAGTGACTTTCCCATGGTCACCTGACAAGTTAGTAGTCATTATGTCAAGTTATTTTGACTTAAAAATAATATCGAGCCTCCTATCATGATGGCAACTATTTAAGAATGACAGGATTTTTTAAAAATACTAGGCAATAAACACAGTAACACTGAGGTCACTTAGCCATGACTCATTGTTTTATTGAGGAAAAAAAGTGGCTTACAGCACACTTGTCACACAGCAAGCTAGCAGCCAGAGTGAACAAAAGAGACCATAAGCTATATCTCTTCTAATTTGACCAGGTGCCTGCTGTGCCATCAAACATTTCTAAACACAGCTTCTGCTTTTCTGGTGAGAGGTGGTGGCAAAAGGAGTTGATGTACAGAAAACCTGAGATCAGTGAAGTCTGACTTTGACTCCCCAGCCTTCTTGCTTCTTGGCCAGCCATACTCTCCCTCGGCCAGCCATGCTCTCCCTCAGCAGTGTCCTCCATTCCCCCATTCATTGGCGATAGTTAATATTGAGGGTCAAATTGACTGGATTGAAGGATGCAAAGTATTGTTCCTGGGTGTGTCTGCGAGGGTGTTGCCAAAGGAGATTAACATTTGAGTCCGTGGACTGGGAGAGGCAGACTCACCCTCAACCTGGGTGGGCACCATTTGATCAGCTGCCAGCACAGCTAGAATGAAGCAGACAGAAGAAGATGGGAAGAGAGCACACTTGCTGAGCCTTCATTTTTCTCCCATGCTGGATGCTTCCTGCCCTCAAACATCAAACCCCAAGTTCTTCAGTTTTTGGACTCTTGAACTTACACCATTGATTTGCCAGAGGCTCTTGGGCCTTCAGACATAGACTGAAGGCTGCACTGTTGGCTTCCTTACTTTTGAGGTTTTGGGACTCGGACTGGCTTCCTTGCTCCTCAGCTTGCAGATGGCTTATCATGAGATTTCACCTTGTGATTGTGTGAGTCAATTCTCCTAATAAATTGGCTTTCATATATACATATGTCCTTTTAGTGCTATTCCTTTGGAGAACCCTAATACATTCATAATCCATCTAACCATCCAGCTATTCATCCATTTGTCTATCCAACTATCCATCCACACAGCCATCTATCCATCCACTCATCCTTCAACCTAGCCCTTCAACAAATATTCACTGAGCCTTCTCTGTGCTGGCCACTCCTCTAAGCACTGGGTTACAGCCACAAACACAATAGCCAAGCCACTCATCCCAGTGCAGTTTATGTTCTACTGGAAGGAAACAGAAAACAAACAGGAAGAAAAGAGAGAGGGATCGATGTAAAACAGAGAATTAAAATAGATCCTGGATAGAGAGTGAGTGAGTGGCATCTATGGATGAGTGGTCAGAGAAGCTTTCTGAAAGGTGAGTTTCAAACAGGGATTAATGTCCTCCATTAGGAGCATGTTGAAAGACAGAGCCACTGAAAAATCAGACAGAGCTTTCTAGGCGGAGGAACAGCTGTTGTCCTGACCCTGAGGGAAGGATGAGTGTGGCTTGTTCTAGGAGCAGAAAGAAGCCATGCAGCTGGAGCAGGGAGGCAGCTGGGAGGAGATGATGAGGCAGAAAAGGATCAGAACATGTGATACATGCATGTCCTTTTGTGTGCCCAGAAGAAGCATTCTGAATATGACAGAGGCCTGGGAAGGCTTGTAGTTATGGCAGTACTGGTAGGTTTTTAGGAAGAGATGAATAGGATAATTAAATTAAATTTTATTTGTTTTTTTACTGCATAATGTAACACACAGGTGGTTCAAAATTCACAAGGCAAAGAGGGGCATGAATGAGATATAAATCTCTACCCATAGCCTGTCTTCCAGTTACCCAGTTTCTCTTCCTAGATGCAATCGCCATTACCAGAGATGATAAAAAAAAAAAGTATCTCATACTTTTTAAAAAAAAAATTAAGTTGACATAACATTCTACATTTTTATCATGATGTTTTGAAGTATGTAAGCATTGTAGAATAATTAAATCTAGCTAATTAACAAATGTATTGTCTCGCAGTTATCGTTTTTGTGGTGAGGACACATAAATCAAAAATGTAATGAGATATCACCTCACTGCAGTTAGAATGGCTATTAACAAAAAGACAAATAAAGCCAGGCACAGTGGCTCACACCTGTAACCCCAGCACTTTGGGAGGCAGAGGTGAGTTGATCACTTGAGCCCAGGAGTTTGAGACCACCCTGGGCAATATAGGGAGACCCTGTCTCTACAAAATATCAAAAAGTTAGTGGGCATGGCGGTGTGCACCTGTAGTCCCATCTACTGGATGTCAGGGTGGGACTGAGGTGGAAGGATCACCCACCCGGGAGTTCTAGACTTCAATAAGCCGTGATAGCGCCACTGTACTCCAGACTGGGTGACAGAGTGAGAACCTGTCTCAAAACAAAACAAAAAGCACAAATCACAACAAGTATTGTGAGGCTATGGAGAGAAAGGAACGCTTACACACTGTTGTTGGGAATGTAAGTCACTGCAGCCATTATAGAAAAGAGGTTCCATTTTAGAGGTTTCTCAAAAAATTAAAAACAGAACTGTTGTATGATTCAGCAATCACACTACTGGGTGCATGTATACTTTTTACACAAATGGGAGAATTCCATACATTATGGTATGTACCTTTTGGTTTTCACTGAACGGTGTATTTTGGAGATTGATCTATTCCATTACACAGAGCACTATCTAATTTTTAGTAATAGCTGCTTAATATTTCATTGTTGAAATATGCCATTGTTTGCTAATGAGGTCTTTATTGATTTGTCTCCCTATATGAGTATTTCCATCAGCATTCCTATATTTAAATTCACTTTCAGTTTTTTACTATTGCAAACAACAGGGTAGTGACTATCTTTACATATATTTGACAAGCATGAACATGTAGCAATAGGAAAAATTCCTAGAATTGCTGGCTCAAAAAGTATATACATTTTCACATTGATAAGTGTCACCATTTTGCCCTTCGAAGGGTGCTGCAGGTTACCATCCATGTGACAAGTGACCTGTCATCTGTGTTAAGCAAGCGACTTAGCCAGCAAGTTTCTTCGGAGGGCATTGTGTCCCCTTCACGGGTTAGAGTGAGGGTTAATGATTTAATGCATGTAACTTATTGAAAATATTGCCTGGCAACAGGGTAAGTGCTTAATAATTGTTATGTCTTATTTTTATTATAGAGCTCTTACCATCTTAATTTCCCACAAGCAAGGTATGACTGGGCATTATTCTCCACACTTTGGACAATCTAGTGTTTTTCCAAACATTTTGATCTGGGTAAAATCAGCTGTTTTTGTTGACTTTCAAAATGATATGCTTTTTTTGGGTTTAAGAGCTTTTTCCCTTTTTTCTGTGTCAGCTCTGATTTCTTTGAGCAGTATTTTGTAGTTCTTCTCGTAGAGCTCTTTTACCTCCCTGGCTAGCTGTATTCCTAGGTATGTATTCTTTTTGTGGCAACTGTGAATGAGATTGCATTCCTGGATTTGCCTCTTAGCTTGACTGTTGTTGGTGTATAAGAATGTTAGTATTTTTTTTCACGTTGATTTTGTATCGTGAGACTATGCTGAAGTTCTTTATCAGCATGAGGGGCTTTTGAGGTCAGACTATGGAGATTTTTAGATATAGCATCATGTCCTCTGCAAGCAGGGATAGTTTGACTTCCTCCGTTCTTATTTGGATGCCCTTTATTTCTTTCTCTTGCCTGATTGCCCTGGCCGGGACTTGCAATACAATGTTGAATAGGAGTGGTGACAGAGGGCAGCCTCATCTTGTGCCAGTTTTCACAAAGAACGCTTGATCTTCTGCCCATTCAGTATGATGTTGGCTGTGGGTTTGTCATAGATGGCTCTTATTACTTTGAGGTTTTTTCCTTCAATACCTAATTTACTGAGAGTTTTTAACACGAAGGGGTGTTGAATTTTATTGAAAGCTTTTCTGCATCTCGAGATAATCATATGGGTTTTTTGTCTTTAGTTCTGTTTATGTAATGAACCATATTTGTTGATTTGCATATGTCCAACCAACCTTGTACCCCAGGGGTAGAGCCTGCTTGATCATGGTGGGTAAGCTTTTTGATGTTCTGCTGGATTCAGTTTGCCAGTATTTTGTTGAGGATTTTTGCACTGATGTTCATCCAGGAAATTGAACTGAAGTTTTCTTTATCTGTTGTGTCTCTGCCATGTTTTGGTATCAGGATGATGTTGGCCTCGTAGAATGAATTAGGAAGGAGTCCCTCCTCCTTAATTTTTTGGAATAGTTTTAGCAGAAATGCCACCAGATCGTCTTTGTACATCTGGTAGAATTCAGCTGTGAATCCTTCTGGTCCCGGGCTTTTTTGGTTAGTAGGCTATTTAATACTGACTCAATTTCAGAGCTCATTATTGATAATGTTTCAAGTAAGGCCACACACATACAACTATCTGGTCTTCTACAAACCTGATAAAAACAAGCAATGAGGAAAGGTTTCCCCACTCAATAAATGGTGCTGGGAGAATTCACTAGTCATAGGCAGGAGATTGAAACTAGACCCCTTCCCGACCCCATATACAAAAAATCAATTCGAAATAGAATAAAGACTTAAATGTAAAATCCAAAACTATTAAAAACCTGTATTAGTGTGTTCTCATGCTGCTAATAAGGACATATTCAAGACTGGGTAATTTATAAAGAAAAAGAGGTTTAATGGACTCACAGTTCCCATGGCTCAGGAAGTCTCACAATCATGGCGGAAGGTGAAAGAGGAGCAAAGGCACATATAAATGGTGGCAGGTAAGAGAGCATGTGCAGGGGTACTACCCTTTATAAAACCATCAGATCTCGTGAGGCTTATTCACTATCATGAGAACAGGATGGTGGGAACAGCCCCCATGATTCAATTATCTCCACCTGGTCCCTCCCACGACACAAGAGAATTATGGGAGCTACAATTTAAAATGAGATTTGGGTGGGGACACAAAGACTAACCATATCAAAACCCTAGAAGACAACCTAGGCAATGCCATTCTGGACATAGGAACGGGCAAAATTTCATGACAAAGACACCAAAAGCAATTGTAACAAAAGCAAAAACTGATAAATGGGATCTGATTAAACTAAAGAGCTTCTGCACAGCAGAGGAAACTATCAAGAGAGTGAACAGCCAACCTACAGAATGGGAGAAAATTTTTGCAAACTATGCATCTGACAAAGGTTTAACATCCAGCATCTATAAGGAACTGAAACAGATTTACAAGAAAAAATACAAACAACTCCATTAAGAAGTGGGAAAAGGACATAAACAGATACTTTTCAAAATAAGGCATACATGTGGTCAGCAATCTTATGAAAAAAAACTCAACATCACTGATGATTACAGAAATGCAAATCAAAACCATAAGAAGATGTAATCTTACATCTACACATAATAGAATAACTATTAGTAAAAGGAGAAAAATAACAGACGCTAGCAAGGTTGTGGGGAAAAAGGAATGCTTATACACTGGTGGTGGGAATGAAAATTAGTTCAACCATTGTGGAAGACCGTGTGATGATTCCTCAAAGACCTATAAGCAGAAATATTATTTGACCGAGCAATCCCACTACTGGGTATTCCAAAGGAATATAAATTGTTACTTTATAAAGACTCATGTATGTGTATATTCATTGCAGCACTAGTCGCAATAGCAAAGACATGGAATCAACAACCTAAATGCCCATCAATAATAAACTAGATAAAGAAAATGTGGTACACACACACCATGGAATACTATGCAGCCAAAAAAAGAACAGGATCATGTCATTTGCAGGAACATGGGTGGAGCTGGAGGTCATTATCCTTAGCAAACTAATGCAGAAACAGAAAACCAAATACTGCATGTTCTCACTTATAAGTGAGAACTAAATGATGGGAACACATGGGCACATAGAGGGGAACAACACACTAGGGCCTATCAGAGGGTGAAGGGTGGGAAGGGAGAGGATCAGGAAAAATAACTAATGGGTATTAGGCTTAATATCTGGGTGATAAAATAATCTGTACAACAAACTCCCATGACAAAAGTTTACCTGTATAACAATCCTGCACATGTACCCCTGAACTTAAAAGTTAAATTTAAAACATAAAGTAAATACATTTTTAAAAAGAGCTTTCTATTTTTCTTGACTCTCTGGATCTTTGGCCCCGTCTTTCTATTGAGTTGGTGGTCGTCTTCTTCTTGATTGGTAGCTCTCTATATTTATATGTCTTTCATTTTCCCCCAGTTTTCTCTCTTTCCATGAGCATTTCCATTAAATTCCCATATGCTGCCCCGTCTCTCATATTATAAAACAAAAACAGTCTCTTCTATATCTCCTTCTGGCTACTGCTCAAACACAGCAAAGCTTTAAACTTAAACTCCTAGAAAACATTGTCTCCCTTTCACACTGCCTCATCTCACTGGGCTCACTACAGTGAAGTCTTTGCCTCCAATATTTCGTACAAATTACTCTTGTTAAGTCACCAATGACCTCGACCTTGCCAGATCCAAATTTCGGTTACCAGTTCTCTTCTTGCTGGCCCTCTGGGTTGAATGAGGTTACCTCAAATTCATGTCTTCCTAGAACCTGGGAATGTGACCTTAAAAGAAAAAGGGTTTTTTGAAGATGTAATTAAAGTAAGGATCTCAAAATAATGTCATCCTGCATTAGAGGACCCTAAATCCAATGGCAAGTCCTTGTAAGAAAAAAGAGAGAGACCAAGAAACCACCATGTGAAATGGAGTTAGAGGTTGGGTGGTGTGTCATGGAACCTAGTCATGTATCCTAGCCTGGGGCCACCAGAATCCTGGGGAGAGGCATGGAATGAGCTCTCCCTCAGAGCCTCTAGAAGGAGCCAACCCTGCCAACACCTTGACTTTAGAATGATGGTTTCCAGAGCTGTGAGGGGAAAAAATTATGGTGTTTTAAGCTTCCCAGTTTGTGGTCATTTGTTACAGCAATCCTAGGACACCAGCACCAGCTCTTAGCAGCATTTGACACCGAGGCTCACTCCTCACTCCCGAAAAGGTATCTTTTGGTGCCTTGTGGGCCACCACACTCTAGAGGGTTCCTTCTGTCTCTCCAGCTGCTCCCTCTCACTTTCTATTTGACCTTCTCTTCTTCTCAACCTCTATGAGTTGGAGGCCCATGGGATCTAGACCTGCTTTTCTGTCTTTATTTCCTTGGTGACCTATCTAGGCCAAGTGTTTTTATTTCACATTCTATCTACATATTTATGTAATCCCAAAGTTTTCTCTCCAGCCCAACCTACCCTCTGAATTCCAGACTCATATGGCTGTTGAATTACTATCTCTGGAGGACATCTAACAGGGATCTCAAACTTAACATGGCCAAAACAGAGTGCTAGATCTGCCTCCACCAAATCTCCATCCCCAAACTCTCCTTCCCACAGTCAGGCTCATCTCAGTAAATGAGACAACCTTTCACCTGGTAGTTCAAATTCACAAAGTTGTCCTTGGCTCATTTCTCTCTTTTTTTTGTGCCTCATATTCAACCCAAGAGCCTGTCCCACATCCTTCACCGCTCCAGCTCGTTGAATTGTCGTGTCTGCCTGGACTATGGCAGTAGCTCCTCACTCCCTGCATCCACTGTTACTCCTGCAGTCTACTACCCACAAAGCAGCCAGAGTGACCCTTCGAAATGGAAATCAACACAAATTTGAAGATTCATAGAAGCCCTATTTGTAATAGTCAAAATTGGAAACAACCCAAATGTCTTTCAGTGTATGGATGTCTAAATAACATGTGACATATCCATAGCATAAAATACTACTCAGAAATAAAATGAAAGAGCATATATTATGCTGAGTGAAGAGAGATGATCTCAATAGGCCACATGTTGCATGATTCCATCTACGTGACATCTTCAAAGTGACAAAGGTATACAGATGGAGAACAGATTAGTTGTTAACAGGCACCAAGGGTGGTAGAAGGGAGGGCAGTGCGTGTGATGACAAAGGACTGGCAAGGAAGAGATCTCTGTAGTGATGGACAGTTCTGGGTCTTGGTGATGGAGGTTGTATGCACAGTTCCACCATGGCCTGAAAGTTCTCTGTGAGCTGGCTCCTGGGTACCCTAAACTTCACTTTTTAACCACTATACCCCTTTCTCACTGCCACACCAATTCTTATCTCCATGCTGTTCCTCAAAAAAACCCTTATATTCCCATCTCCAGACCTTTGCAATTGTTCTTCCTCCTAGGTGAATTGTCCCCTGCTCAAACAAAATCTCATCAGTGAGACCTTCCTTACTACCCAATCCCAATAATACCTATACTTACTCCATCTCACTCTTTATACCCACACCTAACTTTGTCTTCATAGCACTTATCACTAACTAATATTACATGCATTTACTAGTTTATCTGTTTATTGTCTAGCTGTTCCATGAGATGTAAGTTTCACAAAGACAGGAACTTTGTGTTTATGCTATTATCTCCCCAGTGCTAGGCAGGGCCCAGTGCAACATAGACACTCAACAAATGGTTATTGAGTTAATTATTTAATTAATTAAAATGACTAATCTTTTGTGATATGAGTTGTAATATGAGTTTTTCCTCAGTTGGCCTTTTTTCTTTTGGTTTTGTTTATACAGTGTATATGTGTGTGTGTTTGTGTGCATGTTTTACCATGCAACAATTTTAGATTCTAGGTAGTTAGATTTATCAACTTCTTTTATGACACTGTATTTCAAAGGACTTCTTGAAGGTCAAGAATATTATTTTTAAAGATTTTCCTCTAGCATTTAATTTTTTTTTATTTGTAATGTTTACAATTTTTATATACCTGGAAGTTATTTTAGCATAAAGTATGAAGCAGAGATTAAACTTTTTTGATATAAAAGTTGTGACACTGCTTTTTCTTTTTGTTCATATAGTATATCTTTGCCAACCCTTTTTCAAATTTGCTGGGTAACTTGGTCTTAATTGTGTTTCTTGTATACAACTTCTTGTTTATGTTGCATACAACATAAAATTGGGTTGTGCTTTGTGATCTGACATTTTCTCTTCTGATAGATGAATGTCATTTTTCCTTATCTATATGTCAGATATGGTTGATGTAAGGTCTTTTATCCTATCTTTATTGCTTACATCTCTGCTTCAAACTCTTGTTTTATAACGGCAATTACTTAATTATTTCTTTTATTGATAATGACATATTTGGTCATAATTTTCATCTGCCCCCCTCTCGACGTTTTTGGGATTTTCTCATCTTTAATGTGTTTTTATGTGTCATTTTTATTTTGTCACATTTTTGTACCAACTGAGATTTCTCAGCCTAGCACTGACGACACTCTGGGTCGTACACTTCTTCATTAGTGGAGGGCTGTCCCGTGCCTTGCAGGATGTTCAGCAGCATCCCTGGACTCTACCCAGTAAGCGCCTCCTCCTCCCCAGTTGTGACAGCTAAAAATGTCTCCAGACATCGTCAAATGTCTCCTCAGGGGCAAAATCACTCGTAGTTGAAACCACCGATAGAGATCGTGTGCTCCTTCCTTTCGATCCCTCATCTCTGCAAGAAGTGAATTCTTCCTGCTTGGGGATGAGCCCACACTCCAGTGAATTAGGAATTTTTCTTATGGCACAGGGAAGGGGAATAAATGAATTCCTGTAAACTTTACTGCTCTGCAGCCTACTGGGCTTGGCAGCTGTTCAGCAACTCGCAGAGCAGTCTCCCTTCTCCATCTGCCTGGCTAACAGCAGCCAGTGATCTGAAAACCTACACCTGGCCATGTGCTCGCCTACCTAAAACCTGTCAAAGGACAAAGCTCAAGCTCCCTCTCATGGGATTTGTATTATATTGTGGCAATCTGTATATTATGGTAAGGCTTTTTTGCTAGCCCTTGCTTCCTCTCCATCTTTAATATACCTATTCCCATCTTACCTTCTCTTCCTAGGGTCTAGCCCAGCGAAAGTCCTTACGTCCTCTGAGTATTCAAGACCACATGAAACCCTGTGCCTTTGTTCATGCTTCCTTCCATCACCTGCTGTCTGTCTTCCCCGCTGTCTTTCTTTCTTCACCTCTTTTTTTTTTTTTTAGACATGATCTGGCTGCTCTGTCACCCAGGCTGAATGCAGTGGCATGATCGCAGCTCACTGAAGCCCCTATCTCCCAGGCTGAAGCGATCCGCCCACCTCACCCTCCCAAGTAGCTGTGACTACAGGTACATACCACCACACCCAGCTAATTTTCTATTATTTTGTAGAGTTGGGGCCTCACTATGTTGCCCAGACTGGTCTCAAACACCTGCATGCAAGTGAACCTCCTGCCTTGGCCTCCCAGAGTGCTGGGATTGCAGGCATGAATCACTATGTCCAGCAGAATTTCCTCTTATCTGACCCCTTTCACTCAATTAGTCACACTCTACCTTGAGCTAGTACCTCTATCATAATTCATATTTGAGATGCGAATGGATATATGAATTAGTGAATGGATACATGAATGAATGATGTGTTTTTCTTATTGATGTCATTCTGGCCAGTAGTTTGGCTTATTGGAAAATTAATGAATGAATGCATCAATGATATAACTTCCAAGTTACATCATAATTGACATAATGAGAAAATGCTGGAAAAATAACCTCCTTGCATTTAATTGTCCTGAATAACAATTATGGCTAACATCAATTAACCACACACCAGGTGTATTAGTGATCTTTTGCTGCATAACAAATTATCTCAAAATTTTTGGCACTTCACAACTGCAAACACTGCTTATCATCATCTCAGTGGATCAGGAATTTAAGAGAGATTTAGTGGGGTGATTCTGGCTCAGGGTCTCTCAAGAAATTGCAGTCCAGATAGATGTTGGCTGGGGCTGAGGAGGTTGAACTAGGTGGTTTTCAACAGCTCAAGCTCCATGACACTCTGTGATATGTTGACTGGCCCTGAAATTCCCACAACCTGGTCTCTTACAGAGACCCACACTTCTCCCTGCTGAGGAGCAGGGAGACCACGGCCTGTGCCTGCCCAATCCTTGAGGTAAAGTTGAACTTTATTGATGTTTCTCTACTGTCCTCTTGTGGTCGTTTCTCATATTGCTGCAGTTCTTCAAAAAGATGAAATTCAAGTATTTCCAGTAAAAGCTAATTACTGTGCTCAATACAGTACTTTGAACAGTATTTACTAGGAGCAATGGGAGATACACATTCACATAATTTGCCTTTGGAGGTTTAGTCTTAGTAGCAGTGAGACACACAGCCCTAGAAGTGTATGATATTATGCAGTAGCGTGTGTGTGTGTGGTGTGGTTCAGAGCTAGAACAGAGGTCTAACACTGCTCTCTACACACATCACCTCCACCATCACCACCATCATATTCACCACCATCATCACTACCATCACCACCACCATCATCATAATCACCATCATCACCACCATCAACACTACCATCACATTCACACCATCACCACCACCACTGCTATCACCACCGTCATCACCACCATCAACACTACCATCACATTCACACCATCACCACCACCACTGCCATCACCACCATCATCATCACCATCACCACTACCATCACATTCACACCATCACCACCACCACTGCTATCACCACCATCATCATCACCATCACCACTACCATCACATTCACACCATCACCACCACCACTGCTATCACCACCGTCATCACCACCATCAACACTACCATCACATTCACACCATCACCACCACCACTGCCATCACCACCATCATCATCACCATCACCACTACCATCACATTCACACCATCACCACCACCACTGCCATCACCACCGTCATCACCACCATCACCACTACCATCACATTCACACCATCACCACCACCACTGCTATCACCACCGTCATTACCAACATAATCACCGCTATCACCGTCATGTCATCACCACCGCCATAACACCATTGCCACCACCATTACTACCATCACCAGCATCGTCACCATCACTACCACTCCTCTGTCATCACCACCTGCTAGCAGCTGCACTGCCACCACCATCACTGCCACCCTCATGACCACTACCATCATCACTGCCAACACCACCCCAAATTTGGAGCTATCCGACACTGTGGATGTTTGAAATGAACGTTAATAGAATCAACACCAAATGCAACAGATTAGCTTAAAATTTAATATTTGTACAGAGCTTTTAATTTTACAAGGAACTTTCACAAATAATTTATTATTGAAACCTTGCGATAGCCGTAAGAGGTAAAGCCAAGGCAATTACCATCCTTCTATTTACTTTGCCTTTGAGATGTTTAATGCAGAAAAGTACTAATGGTAACATAACAAACACCCACATATCTGTCACCCAGGACTAACAAACGCTAATTTTTTGTTACACATTCTTCAGCTTTTTAAAGAAAAAATAATACTGCACAGATAAAATGGAAGTCCCCTTTGTACCCCATCCCAATTTCTATCTTCAATTCCCAGAGGTAACCTTTTCTTTACAATCTGTGTTTTCATAATTTTACTATATATTATACATGAACACATTATTTTTCCCATGAGCTATACAGAATAGTGTTTAATGTGTGTTTTTACTGATATATAAGTGATACCATATTGGATGGTTTTGCTTTTTCACTGTGCACTCTGGTGTGTCTTCAATATTATTTCGTGTTGCTTTATTGGGAAATATTTTATTCATTTCCAACTGTTATAAAGTATCCCCATATACAAGCATGAAACATTTTGTTTATTCATTCCCCTGTCCATGTGCATTTGAGTTATATTTTAATGTTTTATCACCATACACAAGGCTGCAGTGAATATCATTGTATATTTCCCTTAATACCACATTTTATTACAAGTGAGGAAACTGACAGTCAGAGGGGAGAGACCACGTGGTCTGCTCATCCTCACACAGCTCCCAGGAGCAGAGTCAGGATTTGATCGCTACAGAACTATTCCGTACACCAAGAATCTTCTGTGAACGTTCCTGCTGATGCGAGCGTGTGATCAATATCTTATAAAAGAGATCAGGAAAAAGGTAAGTAATTCAAGCTATGAAATGCACCTAGTCTTGACAAAATGGTAGTTCCAGTAGAATATAATTTAATTTTTTAAAAGCAGCATAGGTTGAAAGACTTAGATGGAATTTATCTAACACAATCTGTTAGTGGCTGAATTGTGTCCTCCCCTTTCTCCCAAATTATTCTATTTTTGTTTTTTGTTTTTCCCTCAAATTCTTATGTTGAATTCCTAACCCTCAGTACCTCAGAATGTTACCATATTTGGAGATAAGGCTTAAAAAGATAATTACATTAACTACAGTGAGCCCTAATCCAATATAACTGGTGTCCTTATATAAAGGGGAAATCAGGACATAGACATGCACAGGGAAGGGACTGTGTGAGAACACAGAAAACAGCCATCTACAAGCCAAGGAGAGTGGTCTCAGGAGAAACCAACCCTACTGACACCTTGATCTCTGACTTCCTGCCTCCAGACCGGTGAGAAAATTAATTTCTGCTCTTTAAGCCACCCAGACTGTTGGATACTTTGTTGTGGCAGCCCCAGCGGACTATGACACTTTGCAACCGGTAACAGCTAAAGCAGATAGATCCAATGGATTCCAATCAGTTCACATACAGGCTTGGTAGTAGTAAGGCCTGTTCCACCAGAGTCCACCAGAGCCCAGAGCTTTCAAGCCCCTTGCTCTGGTGATAGATGCACAAAGCATTTGTTGTCTGTTATTATAACTACTTTGACACTTGGAAGTTGTGACATCATAAGCATCCTGAGTGTTTCATGTACTGGAAACATCTATGTCCTCTATTTTATAAATCAATCGACCAACTCTAGTGGGTGTAGCGAGTGGAGTTTGCTGGCTTGGATCCACCTAGAGTAAAAGTATTACCTAGGGTGCTAATGTGTTTGTTTGTTTGTTTTGAGACAGAGTCTTGCTCTGTCTCCCAGGCTGGAGTGCAGCAGTGTGATCTTGGCTTACTGCAACCTCTGCTCACTGCAACCTCCATCTCCTGGATTCAAGTCATTCTCCTGCCTCAGCCTCCCGAGTAGCTGGGACTAGAGGCACCTGCCACCACACCTGGCTAGTTTTTGTATTTTTAGTAGAGGCAGGGTTTCACCATGTTGGCCAGGCTGGTCTTGAACTCCTGACCTCAAATGATCCACCCACCTCAGCCTCCCAAAGTGCTGGGATTATACGGGTGAGCTACTGTGCCCAGCCCTAATGTAGTTTGTTGATGGCTTTATCAAGACACCCCCCGATCCAGCTCCACTAGCCAGCCAGTGGGGGCCTAGCTTTTTGATGCTTTAACATCTGTCTGCCAGAGCCACAGAAGTTCAGAGAAGGGGAGATTTACAACCTCATGTATAAGAAATGCCCCACCTCCGTGGCACCAGAATGCGAAAGGAGTGAATCTGCAGCTCCAGAGTCCATAGCCACACTTCAGCTGCCACCCTTATCCCTGACCAATTATTCCTTTATCAAAATTTTTCATCAGGAGTATCTTGTATTGATCTTATAAACTTAGTTTTCAGGGCCTCTTGAGATGACCAAATGGCTTTCCTTATTTTCCTTACTAGCTGCATAGCCTTGGGAAAAGATTAAATTTTCTGTGTCTCAGTTTCCTCATCTGTAAAATGGGGATATGAATGGTTCCTATGCTGCTGAGCTGTTGTGAGAGATTAATGAAATGCTACACATAAAGCACTAAGAACTGTGGTTGGCGCCTAGCAAGAACTCAATGTAATTTCTTTTGTAGTCATTAATGTTCTATCAGGAAAAGTTAGAAAGCTAGCATTTACATTTTCTCTTACCTTCCCTCACCTCCTAATTCTCAATTTCAATTTGCCGTATTACAATTCTTAAATAATTTGACTTCATAAAATTTATTGTCCCTAGATTGTTCATAGTTGTATATTTAAATGGATGAAATGTTTGTATTTTTTAATGGATGAAATGCTTGCTCACTACCTGCCCTTTTTATGATGGCCCCTTTTCTTTCCTTGCTCAGTAGAGTTTTTCCTGGGGTAGCTGATTCAAGAGTGGTTCAAAGGTGCTCTGTGCCCTGAATTCCTTCTAGTTTTAGAAAGGCCATCTGTGGCCTTTGTGTCTGAATGACAAGTTAGCAGTGTATCATTTCCCTGGGTCCACACTCTCTCTCTCTGAGTTCCTTGAGGACACTATTCCATGGTCTCATCTCAGTAAATGTCAACGAAAAGAGTAAGGCCACATGATTTCTCCCTCTGTCAGGTTACTTGCTGTTTTGTCTTTGTTGTTTGTTTGTTTGATGAAACTTCAATGTTGTTTGTTTCTTTATCTTTCCTAGAAGCCCAGGAATGTCACCAGAATCTGTCTGTGTTCATCATTTTGCTTTATTTTTTACGCAAGGTACCTTTTTAAACTGAGGATTTAGGTCTTCCTTGACTTTTATTAAGGCTTTCTTTTTTTATGTCTTTGAATTTGTTCTGTTTTCTCCTCCAAGAACACCAATTATCTGCATGATGGATATCTTTGTTGTACAAAGCTGTCTGGCTCTCTCTAATAACTTTCAGCTTTTTGTTCTTTTTTTCCATTTGTTTTTCAGTCTTCTCAAGGCTTTCTTTAGTGTCCCTCCCTTGATTTCAGCAGGGCAGCGCCTGTTCTCATTTTGGCATCTTAAAGTTAACTATCATTTCTGAAATGGTGTTTCCTCTTCCACACATTTCCTGAGATTGGACAGCTCCTTTTCATCTCTTTTGTTGTATTATAATCCCTTCTACAGTTTCTTATAACCTTTTCTGAAGTCTTATTGTTTTTTTTTGTTTTTTTTGTTTTTCCTTTTTCTAAGACTACGGGGGAAAAAACGTGTGCACTGTTTGGCTTCCCGAAGTAATTCTTCCGAAATACATTCCCTGTGTGCCTTCTATTTGTTACTTTGCTGTGATCCTGGTCTTGAATTGTAACTTTTCCTTTTGTGATCCAGGTCACTGATTTGCTGAAGAGTTGCACTGTGTGGGGAAAAGTTGAAGCAGAAGCAAGCTGCGAGTCAGAGGTGCCTTCTCCACATCCTTTCTCATCAGTTCTCCTGAGATTTGGGGCTATAAAGCTCCCCCCCACCCTTCCTTCCCCGCCACATCTCCTGCACACCTGTCTGAAAAGCTTGTCCTCTGACCCCACCTGCCCTGCCACTCTGAAATGAGGGATAGAGAAGGGGTCGCCACTGACGCTGACACAGGTCCCCTAAATGCTGCCATTCCAAGCTCCACTACTTGGCCCTCCAGGACCAAAACTTTCTTCTTTTAGGAAAGTCTTGACCCTGTAGGACTGTTCTAGTCCTCTCCCTCCCTTTAGTTCAAATATTTGACAGCAATTCTTCATAGCTAGTGATTTTTGACTATGGCTCTTTCCTGGTGTCAGTAATTTAATTCTATTTTACTCTTACTTGCTTGGGTTGATTTTAAGGAACTGGATGTCAGGAGGAGACAGGGATCTTCCTTTTTACATCAGAAGCCCAAGATAATTAGTTTAGAACAGTTAATCTTAAACTATTAGTTCTATTAATTTGCTATTAGCTAATAGCAAATTAGGTTCTACTGATTTGCTGCTGTCTGTGAGGCTACTCTGGATTTGTGATAATCTTATCAAACCACAAATGCTTGGGATATGTTTTTCCCAATTTCTTAGAGCTGAGGTGAGTGCATATACATTAATAAAACTGGTTTTGATTCAAACCATGTTTGAAGGAGAATCTGCCTGAGTACAGCCCTGTTTTACTTAGTTTGAAATATTATATTGTCATTTGAGGACTTTTTCCTACTAATTCTAATTCTCACAGTGGCTTTAAACAAAGGGTGTGGGGGCTTCAGCCACCAGGAGTCTCTATTGAACAAAGGTAACCAAGCCATTACTGTTTCCTGTGCACTATTGAAAGCTGAAAATAGGCCAACAAAACATGTAAAAGTTTTATCAAGTTCTTGAACAATTTCTCCAGGATGTGATAAAAAAATGTAAAGTAGTTACTGGTGAAGAAGCCATATCTGAAGACTATTTCTTCCTATGGTCAAATATTCAACTGAAAAACACAAACCTGCAGAAGGAAAATAGCCTTAAACTATGTTAGTATCTCCAGAATTATAATGGCTCAGTAGTTTTGAGGGTATACAAAGGCTTATATCTAGAGTTATATTAGGAAAAAGACAGTTGCTTTCTACATAACCTAGAAGTTCCAATTTGCAGTTTGTTGGTGAGCAAGGAGGAGTTAACAACATTCTAGTCTGTCACTGCCACCAGAGCTGGAAAAACAGGTTCTCCCCAAACTTGCTCCATATCTTGTCATTCAGCTGTGTTAGATTTTGCTTGCCTGTGAGTTTGACCAAGAATGTTCTACCAGCATTCTTACAATTTTGCTTAAATAAATGTCACAGGGGAATGGTCTCCCCAGTAGACCTGCACCAGGTAAAGTCCTAGCACAGATGCACTCCGGCTTTTGGCTCTCTGGAGATGAACATCTTAGAATACACAGAGTTTAAAGACTGTCCCACTGCAAGCAGGCAGTCAGAATAGAGTGTAAGAGAAGGATTTATGCAAATGTCAAAGCACAGAGGAAGCAAACCGGGCGAGATGGAACCCTGGGCAGTCAGGGGCCATTCATTCCTGTACAGACTGGGAATAAAGTGGCCACAGGCTTCACCTCAGCTATGTTTTTCCCTAAGGCTGAAGAGGAAGTGAGCCTGAAAGTTTGGAAATGAGGAAGTTAAATTGCTAGACTCCGTGTCCCACATCATACAATATGGAAGCCCAGAATACATCATAAACACTAGATCAGATGGCTTTTGTTCAGAACATCACCCAACTGTGCTCCAGGAGGGAGATATTAATCCATGGGAAATCACAACCAGGTAGGTCCCCGGGCCTGGAAGGAGGCCACCATGAAATACTTACTGCTGAATGACAAGCAAGAATGGGCCTGCGAGTTTTACCTTGTCAGGAAAGCAGCCTGCCTTGCCCCAGCATACCGGCCAAGCCTCTCAGAAGGCACCATCTTTCTGATCGCAATAAATTATGGGACTATTGCTGGAGGGTTGTCCTTAAGAGAAAAACCAACTCTTTAACATGTCTTAGTGGGAGGAAGATTCTGGCAAATTAATAACTGAATGTGCCCCAATCCCCTCTACTCCCACTTTTAACTCATCAATTTCACCAGGCTGAAGAGCTTTTTCATTGGTCAGATGGCCTGTGTGAGCGAGGCATCACCACATCTGAGAGTTTTGAAGCAGCTGCACAGGATTGTCTCCCTTGGAGCCTGATGGACAATCCTGTCTGCTGCTCTCAATTAATACGGTTATTAATTCTGTACATTGATGATGGTGGTTTCTACCTGCTCCATCATTCCCTCCATTAGTTCCTTTAACATCAGTATGTAATCTTCCTGTTCAGTACGATAATTTGCCTTGAATTCTATTTTGTCAGATGCTATGACTATTACCTCAGTTTTCATTTGGTTATTTTCCTGGAAAGTCTTTTTCAATCTTTTTCCTTCCTTGTTTATTTATTTATTTATTTATTTTTGAGACAAGGTCTTGCTCTCTTACCCAGGCTAGAGTGCAGTGACACAATCATAGCACACAGCAGCCTCTGTCTCCCAGGTTCAAGCAATCCTCCCACCTCAGCTTCCACAGTGTGTAAGAGTTCCCTTTTCTCTGCATCCTCATCAGCATTTGTTATTTTTTGTCTTTTTGATAATAGCCATCCTAACTGGGGTGAGATGATACCTTGTTGTGGTTTTGATTTGCATTTCTCTGATAATTAGGGATGCTGAGCATATCTTCATATATTTTATTGGCCATTTTTATGTCTTCTTTTGAGAAATATTCGTTCAGATTGTTTGTCCTTGTTTAATTGGATTGTTTCTTTTTTTTTTTTAATCTTTGATATGTTTGAGTTCCTTGTGCAGTCTGGATATTAATCCTTTATCTGATGAATACTTTGAAAATATTTTCTCCTGTTCTTCAGATTGTCTCTTCACTCTGTTGATTGTTTCTTTTGCTGTGTGGAACTGTTTAGTTTGGTATTATCCCTTTTTTTTTTTTTTTTTTCCTTTTGTTGCCTTTTCTTTTGAGGTCTTATTTATAAAATCATTTCCCAGACCAATGTCCTGAAGTGTTTTCCCTTTGTTTTCTTCTAATAGTTTTATCATTTGGGGTCTTACATTTAGGTCTTTGATTCATTTTGAGTGGATTTTTGCATTGGGTGAAAGATAAGGGTCTACTTTCATTCTTCCACATGTGGATTTTCAGTTTTCTCAGCACCATTTATTGAAAAGACTGTCCTCCCAGTGAAGGTTCTCAGCACCTTTGTCAAAATTCAGTTCACTGTGTTATGGTTTGGGTTTATGTCCCCACCAAATCTCATGTCAAACTGTCATCCCCAATGTTGGAGCTGGGGCCTGCTGGGAAGTAATCAGATCATGGGGGCAGATTTATCATGAGTGGTTTAGCACCTCTTGGTGCTGTCCTCACATTCTGGTTGTTTAAAAGTGTATGGCACCTCCCCTCTTGGTCTCATACTCCTGCTTTCACCATGTGAAGTGTTGTCTTCATGAGTAAAAGCTCCCTTAGGTCTCCCCAGAAACAGATGTTACTATGCTTCCTGTACAGCCTGCAGAGAACTGTGAGCCAATTAAACCTTTTTCTTATAAATTACCAAGTATTGGGTATTTCTTTATATCAATGTGAGAATGTACTAATACAGCTACAGATATGTAGATTAATTTCTGGGCTTTCTATTCTGTTCTTTTGATCTATGTGTCTGTTTTTAGGCCAGTACCATGCTGTTTTGGTTACTACAGCTTTGTAGTATACTTTGAGGTCTGGTAGTGTGATACCTCCAGCTTTGTTCCTTTTGCTTAGGACTGTGTTGGCTATTTGGGGTCTTTTGTGGTTCCATATACATTTTAGGGTTTTAAAAATATTTCTGTAAAAAATATAATGAGTATTTTGATGGGGATTGCATTTAATCTGTAGATTGCTTTGGGTAGTATGGTCCTTTTAACAATATTAATTTTTTGATCCATGAGCATGGGAATTTTATCCTCTTCAATTTTTTTCATCAGTGATTTGCAATTTTCCTTGTAGAGATTTTTCACATCCTTGGTTAAATTTATACCTAGGTATTTTATTTATTTTATAGGTATTATAAATGGGATTGCCCTCTTGATTTCTTTTTCAGCTAGATTATAATTTGTATATATAAATGCTACTGTGTTTTGTATGTTGATTTTGCATCCTGCAACTTTACTGAATTTGTTTGTCAATTTTAATAGTTTTCTAGTGGAGTCTTTAGGTTTTGCTAGGAATAAGACCATGTCATTTGCAAACAAGGACAATTTGAATTGCTCCTTGAATGACCTTTATTTCTTTATCTTGCCTAATTGCTCTGGCTAGGACTTCCAGCACTGTGTTGAATAAGAGTGGTGAGAGTGGGCATCCTTGTCTTGTTCCAGCTCTTAGAGAAAAAGCCTTCAGCTTTTCACTGTTCAATATGATGTTAGTCAAACCTTAGCTGTTTAGTCATTGCCTTTCTTGGGGTGTGGTGGGGTGAGGAGGTGGGGAATGAGCACCAGGCATCTATCTCTAAATAGCCATCCTGTTGCTGTCATTTTCAACATTCTACTTTTATATTTTTCATATATAGCATTTCTACTTGGTTCTTTTTATGACTTCTTGTTACAGTAAAATATTATTAAAATATTCTCTTGTAGACTATATTTATGATGCTACTTAAAAAAATTGTGGTCTACACGTGTCACACCAAGTGTCAGGTTCCAGCCCATGCTGAGGTCCAAGGGGAGTGGGTGGATGGGTGGCAGACAGCAGGAAGAACACTCAGGGGGCTGTAGGTAGGTGAAATGTGGTTTTGTTCAGCAGCTCTCTCACGCTATCCGCCTTTATCTCTGTCACCTGCTCCGGCTCTGCGGCTCCCGCGGCTCCCACACTTACAGCTGCATTCCCTGGCCTGCCAGGCTGCCTCTCCCTTACAGGGTCAACAGCTTCACACTCTCTCTCTCTCTGGGCACAAGCTGTATGTGCAACATCAGCAGGGCAGTTACACCTTTTACAAACAATAGTGGCTCTGAGCCCAGTATGGGCTTACACAAACCGGCCGTATAACAAGTAGAGTTATGTGCCTGTGCGCTAAACTTGCTGAGTCGCTCTGGCCAGGATGTCTGCCTCTGCCTATTCTTGACCAAGCATATCCATTTACTTTACAACATGTTCCAGTGATTCTGCTATAACGATATTTTGTATCCATTTGTTGTATCCCCTGCAGTCTAGCCGTTTGGGGCTGTGAGTCATGCTCCCATGAGGTCTGGTGATGTGTATTGAGAAGGACTAAAGGCCAGGCCCTGGTTGGCGTCCAGGAAGGGAACCTCTGGACAGGGAAAATCACAATGGAAAATTCCCATTTGCTAATACTTGACAACTTCATTCAAAGTTCACTTTAAACTCTCAAAAACAACCGCTTTGGAACAAAATAGTGGCCTTAGTTTTTAATCCACCACCCCTGGGCATTAAAAAGGGGAGGACAAGGAAGACTGAATTCCCACCCAGACAGGGTCTTTGATCTACCTGCTGTTGCCCCACACAGCAACCAGCAACCTGGGCTGTGCCACTGAATTCATGGCAAAGGGGGCGGCTGTTTTGTTGGGTGTGTGCGAGTAGAAAGAAGGAAATTAGTATTTGTTTCAGACCAGTATTGTGCTAGGCACATTCGCATACAGGATAAAACAGCAGGGCTGGAAGAAAAGCTGAAGTCTTTTTCTCTAAGAACTGGAACAAGACAAGGATGCCCATTCTTGCGGGTGCCTTAAGGCAACACATGGGAGAGGCAGGCACAGAATGGAAATGTTTTTCCTCCAACTTTGCTTCTGAGTGCTCTCCAGGGGCCTCTGCCCCCAGGCTACAGTGTCCTCCCACCCCTCCCCACAGACCCCTCTTCCAGTTTCTCACAGCTGTGTGTGTGAGAGAGTTCCTCAGATACAGGCTTCTCTCTTGCTTCTATGGTTTCTCCAGGCTTGATTTGGAGGATGGTCACCTTGCCAGGTCACTACCTGAAGATGACATAGGGTCTTTGTAACTTATCCTCGCCCTCAACCCCATCCAACACATACACTTACCCCACTGTTCTGCTGTCCCCAGATGTCTGTCACCAGGTGCAATACAAACCCAGCACATTTTGGGGTGCTGGCTGTGAGCATGGCTAACCCAAAGCTCGTGTCCCAGGTGCAGCCCACCCAGGCTTTAGACCTGCTTAAGGCCCAGTTGCTTTGCAGGGAAGTCAGGGGAATATATTTTTAGTTAATATTTTAATTGCCTGAAAGATTGCTTTATAAATTAAAAGGAGAACGGGGTTTTTAATTTTTTTTTTACAATTAAAAATGCAACTCAAATATATTCTCTTTTCGAAGGCAAATGATATGAGAAGCCAGATTGTCATCAAAAGACTGCCTGGTGATCCTAAGAGGAAAAGTCATGACTTTTTCTTCTTCCTGTATCACACAACCCACTGGCCCCCTTGTGCTTCTTTCCTTTTGCAATGGATACAGTTACCAAGAAAGGTGACTTTTTTAAACCGATGTCGAATCAAATTCCAAGAGAAAGTAACATGTTTCCGCATTCACTAGAGAGCTTCAGCAGAAGCAGCTTCATTTTCTATGAAAAGCAGAACAGTCTCCAACAGTTTATATGTCATTTAGGAGTTCATAACTGTATTATATTTACTTTTATAGCTCTTAGAAGTCTTACACAAGCCCCCAAATACATAGAAAAAGATATGGCCATTGGCTGAGTGCTGCCACCCTGACTAACCCCAAGGAAGCAACTGTTTTCTATTTCATTTTAGAAGGCTTGTGAACAGATAAAATGAACCATCCCTCAAATGACTATAGCATGTAACACTGAAACTACAGGGAGAAGCAAATAAAAGCTGTTGAATTGCCAGTTCCAACAAGAAATAGCAAGAATGTTTGACAATACATTCTCATAGATAGATCTAGACGGCCAGACTCTCCCAGATACCATCACATCAAGTTTATTTATTAGTGTTTTGCTGGGTGTGTGTGAGTGGAAAGAGGGAAATTAGTATTTGTTTCAGACCAGTATTGTGCTAGGCACATTCGCATACAGGATCAAACAACAGGGCTGCAAGACATACACTGAATACACAGGTCTCTGTGCTTGAAGGATACACTTGCACATTTAAAGGAACATCCAGCCTTTTCCCAGAATTTCCCAACCCAGGGGTGGTTATATGTGTATTTGCAGTTTCGTTCTAACCATGCCTGTTTTCTAGAGTTTTAGTTCATTTAGGCTACTATGACAGAATACCATAGATTGGGTGACATATAAATAACAGAAATTTATTTCTCACAGTTCTGGAGACTGGGATGTCCAAGATTAAGGCATTGGCAGATTTAGTGTTTGGTGAGGTCCCACTTTCTGGTTCATAAATGGCTGTCTTGTCACTGAGTCCTCACATAGCAGAAGGGGCTAGGGGCCCACTATAGTTTCGATGTTTGTCCTCTTGCCAATCTCATGTTAAAATCTGATACCAGTGTTGGAGATGGGGCCTAATGGAAGGTGTTTGGGTCATGCGGTCAGATCCCTCATGAATGACTTGATGCTGTCCTTGCTGAATGAGTGAGCTCTTACTCTATTAGTTCCCACAACAGCTGGTTGCTAAACAAGGCCTGGCACCTCACTCACTGCTCTCTCTTGCTTCCTGTCTCACCCTGTGATCTTTGCACACTGGCTTCCCTTTGCCTTCTGCCATGAATGGAAGCACCCTGACGCCTTCATCAGATGCCCCCACCTGCAAAACAGTGAGCCAAATAAACCATTTTTTCCTTATAAGTTACTCAGACTTGGGTATTCCTTTATCGCAACACTAAGCAGACTAAAACAGGCCTTCCCTCAGGCCTCTTTTATAAGAGCACTAATCTCATTCAGGAGGGCTCCACTCTCAGGTCCCACCTCCTAATACCATCACCTTGTGGGGAAGAATTTCAACATATTAACTGGGGAGAAACAGAACAGTCAGTCTATAGCACCTCGAATCCACAAGTGATTGTTCCTTCCTTCTTGCCTCCCTCCTCCTTGTTTTAAGTTGAGGAGAGTTTAAGGGAGGAAATATTTACAAAGGTTGGGCAGGGTTAAGGCAAAGCCCCAAGACTAGCAATAGCTAAAAGCTGTTCCCATATCAGACGTAAAGAGGCCAAGGGATGAGTCTTTACAGAACCAGAGAGAACATGGAACAGGTGGTCTTGCTGTTAATTAAACTAGAAATCAATGCCACTGCCCAGGGGCTGTGACAGCTCAGGAGCCCCTTTTGAAGTGATAGGAAAAAATGGTTTTAATAAACTACGCATTTCTGGACACCCCTCCAGGCTATTTGATTCTAAGCTTCCTCTTTGAGCTATTTTTGCAACTTTGTGTTTTCTCCACATAGCATATCCTTTTGGATTACTGATTCTAGCCTGGTTCCATGTCTTTGAGCTGTTTTACAGCTCTGTATAAATCTGTCTGTCCTTTGAATTATCTTTTGAATCATTAGGACATCTGTCTAGTTCCTTCATTGATTAGTACATAAAATAAAATCTCTAACATGCTGTGATGGTTAATATTAGGTGTCAACTTGATTGAAGGATGCCTAGATAGCTAGTATTGTTTCTGGGTGTGTCTGTGAGGGTGTTGCTAGAGGAGATAAACATTTGAGTCAATGGACTGGGAGAGGATGACCCACCTACCCTCAACATGGGTGGGCACCATTCAATTGGCTGCCAGTGCCACTAGAACAAAGCAAGGGGAAGAAGGTGGGATAAGATGGCTTGCTGAGTCTTCTGGCTTTCCTCTTTCTCCCGTGCTGGATGCTTCCTGCCCTTGGACATCAGACTCCAGGTTCTTCGGCCTTTGGATTCTTGGACTTATAGCAGCAGTTTGCCAGGGGCTCTTGGGCTTCTGGCCACAGACAGAAGGCTGCACTGTGGGCCTCCCTACATTTGACGTTTTTGGACTCGGACTGAGCCTTTACTGACTTCCTTCCTCCACAGCTTGCAGAGGACCCATCGTGGGACTTCACCTTGTGATCCTGTGAGTCAACCTCCTTAATAAACTCCCTTTTTAGCCGGGCGAGGTGGCGGGCGCCTGTAGTCCCAGCTACTCGGGAGGCTGAGGCAGGAGAATGGCATAAACCCAGGAGGCGGAGCTTGTACTAAGCTGAGATCCGGCCACTGCACTCCAGCCTGGGATACAGAGCGAGACTCCATCTCAAAAAAAATAAAAATAAAAAAAAAAAACTCCCTTTCATATATACATACATCCTATTAGTTCTGTCCCTCTCGAGAACGCTAATACACGTGTTCATTTTATATTTGTGTAACACTTATGATTTTATCCTTCTTTGGAAAATTATCTTTCAACAAAGAAAACGTCACTTCCCCACTAAAGTTATCCTGTAGAGAATGCCCTGCAGTAAAGTAAAGTTGCCTGGGCCTCGAGGATTAAAGCTTTCTTACACACAAAGCCATTTTACTACCAGACAGTTGCATCGCAAAGGTTCAGAGTCAGCACCACAAACCAACTCTTGGTCTTTGGAGTCAAGACCAGCTTGCCAGTGCAGATTCATAATTATTTTATGGTGGATCTCATCCCAGAAGCTCTACTGTCTCTTAAAATCTATGGTATGGAGCAAACCAATGCCATTAGACAATTTTTGAAAATCGCTCATAATAATCCGGAACCTCAGTTAGAGTCAGAGGTCCTATGTCTTTTCCCTGGGAGATTCTGCTTCCTATGTAAGCTAATAGATGTGCTTCCAAATTCCACCTGTCAGTTCCATCCAGGCCTCAAATTTAAAGGGATTTTACTGAAAACAGGATAAATCCTAATTCTGTTCACCAATGCATAAGCCCCAAGTCCCTGGCCAGTAAAAATACTCCCTTCTGCCCATTTTACAGATGAGGAAATGAAGGGTCAGAGAGGTTCAGTATCTTACCCAAAATGGCACAAGTAGCACATAGCAGACCTGGATTCAAATCCAGAAAGGTCAGACACAACCCAGTCCTCTTTCTACTAAAATGCCAGTGCTGACACCCTTTTCACCAAGCTGCCCAGATGTCAAGGAAAGAGTCTCTCCAGAAAATCCAGATGCAAATAGCATTTCCTATTTCTTCTGCTTAAATATCCACTAAAAGCACTTGAGAAACTCTAAGGCCTCATACATTTTTAAAGCTGACATCTAAAATATTTCATCATGAATTTAAATAGTGACAAAGGAGATAATTTCTACCATATATTAAACCATTACTTTTTGAAAAATTACATCACTATTTTAAGTATATCAGTGAATTCTAATCACCAAGATGATTTGATACCCATCATCATCCATAAATAAATGCTCAGAAATTTTCCATCTTTCTCCTTCCTTCTTGGAGTCATACTTCCATTTCATCTTCCTTATGGAACTGTATTACTCTGTTTGAAATTATATAGAGTACCCTATTGTATTTCTCTATAACAAAAAATCTTCAATTTCAAAATGCTTCATATGCTGTTTAACTGTAAAGCTGTGTTAAAAATATTTCTTCTAGATTGGGTAGTTATTACAACTGTTATTAGTACCTAATTGATCAAAACATAAACACTGCATGAGCAGTACGTTTTATTGCCAACCTTATTTCCTAAATCAACCAGTGGGGCAGGGTTTTTGTCCCCTCAATGAATCTACATATTTACGGATAAATGATTACAAGGTTATATAAATAAAACAGGTACCACCAGCATTCCTATTTTTGTTTTTGTTTTCCAAGGTTGAAAGAACCTAGTTTCCACAAAAAGTGGAAGACAACGTGAGTTTTAGTAAAGCTGTGTCCTTCAATCCTTTAAACTCCTTTCTCAGTGCTTGATAAAGATTACATTCAGGCTGGTGGTTCCCTCAGAGGGTGAAGGAGAAGGGCAAGTAGAGAGCAGTCCAGAAGCAATGAGTCATGTTGCAGTGCTTAATCTAGGTAGCAGGAGCATGGGATTTTTGTATTGTTTTTCACTTTAGACATATTTCACCTTAGAAATATTTCGTAAGTAACCTTTTATATATACCCAGTACTTAATTCTAAAATAAAAGAAATATCAAAAACATATGAAAGATAAGCAATATTTATCCTTCAATCAAGCTAAATAAGTGAGGTTTATAGGGCATCTTTTTAAAGAGATTACTTCGCTTCCTTTCCTACAATGCATTAATGCCTATCAGATGGTACAGGATTTCAGATTTGATAGGTTTCCTTTAGCAGAGACGTTGTATCTTCCCTCCAGAGCTACTGCACAGACACTTGATGGGTATGCATTCATTTCTTACCAATGGGCAGGAGGACTAAGGGCAAGTGAGACGGTACCATCTTGAAGAGTGGTTGGGAGGGACTTCACTGATAATGTGCCTTTTGGTCAGAAGGAAATGATGGAGCAGCGCATGCAGATATCAGGGAGAAGGTATTATCACAGGAAACAGCATTTGCAAAGTTCCGTTGTACAACATGGTGTGTGACCATGTGAGGAGACGTCCTATTTTGTTTTCATTCACCTGGGAGGAGTGATTTCTTGCTCACTCTATACATCTCTGCACAGCACCCTCTGCACCTCTCTAGGTACTCTGTCTCACACTCTAATTATTTATGCACACACCCATGCTCTGCAGTAAGCTCTGGAGTCCCCAGAAAGGGGACAGAAATAAAGGCACAAGTCTCCAGGATGCTCACACTTCGTTTTTATTAGCCACAGTTTCCCACAGTTTTCTACCTCCTAGGAAATACACAGCTCACTAAGGGCACCCAATCACCATTCTGTCCTGCTTGCATGGCTGATACTGTTGCTCACCTGGGGTAAGCAGATCTGCAAAGTTGCCCAGGGCCTGGTATCCTCAGGTACAGAGAACACCAGGGGAGGAAGAGCCAGAACTTAGAGCCCCTTTCTTCTCCACATGGGACAGGACACCCAAGACAAATGACCCATGCATCATGAAACAGAGGCAGGGCCCTGAGCTGCCCAAAAGGCCTGGGCACTTGGAGTTCCTGCTACCAGCCAGGCCGCTGAACCATTGCCTGCCCACCCTCCCACAGTGGCTAATCCCTAGCCTAGTTGTAAACATCTTTTCAGTGCTGCACACATAATGCAGTCGGATGCCTTCTGATTACTGGTCTCTGAGACCTTCAGCTGCTGAGGTGCAAGAATCAAGCATGGGCATGAAAGGCAAAGGGCTACCACAGCAGCATCGTTCTGCCTCCACCCTGGGCTACGCGCCTAGGAGATCTAGGAGAGCTGCTCCAGGCTGGGACATGAGGGGCCCTAGAGCAGGATGCCAGGGCTAGGAGTGGACTGCCCTGCTGATGGGTCGTTTTTCTGTGAAGAAGCTTTTCAACAGTAGCACCTGACTGAAGCTGACCACGAACAGGGCAATCGTCTCGCCAATAGACCAGTAAGAGACTTGGCTATTAAGGTCTTCCGCTCGGGCCCGGTCCTGGGCCTCCCGCAGCCGGTAATGCGTCTGGGAGTCAATCACCGTCTTCAGAGCCTCATGGATGGTCACGCAGGCAGACTCCATCTGGGAAGGAAGAGAAAAGCAGTCATGCTGCTAACCCATAGACATATGTGGGATCCAGCAAACAGCAAATGCTGTCATCAACATCCTAGGTGACATCCACTGAATGCTAACTATGAATCTATGCTAAGGGTTTTACGTGGTTTTATTTAATCCTCACAACAAGCCTAATTGAGGCTCAGAGAGGTTAAGTAACTTGCCCAGAGTCACACAGTTAGTATGTGGCTGAGTTAGAGTCTGAGTCCTGAGCTTATGCTTTCAAGCACTGCCCCATACTCTCTTATCCAGTCCTTACAATACCCCTGATAGGCATGGATCATTACCCTCACTGTTAATGAGGGCTTATCCCACATACAGATGAGGAAACTGAGGCTCCAAGAGGCTACACAAATTGCCCAAAGTCACACAACTAATAAACAGCGAAGTGTGAACTAGACCACAATTGTGTTTGGACTCTGAATCCACTGCTCATGTTCATTCTATTATGTAATTGCTGCCTATAGTTTTATGTATAAACACAAACACGTGAAGACACATGCCTCATGTACGTAAGCACATGCACACACATGCAAAGACACATATCTATAAACAGGCACCACATAGACACATACGCTTATGTGTAACACATACTACATCATAACTTTCTTTACCTGCAAAAATATTCAGTGTGGTGGGCAGAAGTCTGAAAATGTCCTTCCCACCACCACCAAGATCCCCTGCCCTAATTCCAGAAAGCTGTGAATATGATGAGCTGTCACCTCTGTGACTGCATCATGTTAATATGACACAGCTGACCTGAAGATGGGGAAGTTATCCAGGCCTGATCTAATCACAGGAGCCCTTAGACACCAGGAGCTTTCTCCAGCTAGTTGCAGAAGAAGTCAAGACAGTTTCCGAGCATGAGAAGAATTCAATGTGCCACACTGGCTTTGAAGGTGGAGGTGACGAACTGCCAGGACCAGAAAAAGGCCTCCAGGAGCTGAGGGTACAACAGTCAGCAAGGAAATGGGGACCTCAGTCCTACAACCACAAAGAACTGAACTCCACCGACAACCTGAATAAGCATAAAAGCAGATCCTTCCCCAGAGCTTCCAGGTAGGAGCCCAACCTGCCACCACCTTGACATCAGCCTTGGGAGACCCGAAGCAAAGAAACGGGCCACCCTGCTCAGGCTCACACCGTACAGAGCTGTGCGGTAATAAATGAGTACTGCATTAAGACACTACGTTTGTAGTAATTAGTTACTCAGCAATAGACAACTAATACATTATGCCCGTGGGAAAACGCTGAGTTCTTATTCAGAGGCAGCCTCTAAAACACCATGTATCCAAGACCTAGAAAATTCTATCCTATCAGTGAGTTCTCAGGCTAGAGGAATTCACAAAGCATGCACCAGACACTTACTTCAGTTCCCAAACTCCAAAGGCAAACTATTTGTAAAGTACAGTACAATAAACTAGAAAAGACTGAGTCACTCTGTGACCTCCCTCCCCAAAACCCTTGTTTCTCTCTCACATTAAACCACTTCCAGAAGACAAACAGGAAACCACTGCCAAACAGTGGTGTTACCCTTACTTGCCTCATTGGGTATCCTTAACTCTGGGCCACTCTAGGAGCTGAACTAGACTATGTAAGGAAGAAAAAACGCTTCCCTTCAGCCTCTGCATTACAGGGCCGCAGCTTCCATCTTTCTGGCAACAGGTCTACCTCCCAAAGCTATGGGACTCTCCTGCACACCGTGGCTGGCCCTCTCATCCTGGTCCATGTGTAAGAAGTGGTGAAATGTCACACGTAGAAAGGTGGCATGATCACTGTGTAGCAGATGGAACTGATAGAGTTAGACTGGGTACCAGCTCAAGGAGCAATATCAAGTGAAGAACAAGCCTATTTGTCCCCCAGTGAGTACCTCTGTCCTGTTTTCTCAGTGACATCCTCTATGCCCTATTATTTTGGGCTACATATCATCTTTCACAACTGGAGTGTAGTCGGCACTGGGCTTCTTCACTTCCCCGCATTTGGTACGTGAGCTATACCTGCAGATATTTGATACTGAAAAAGGGACAAATGATCCTAAGAAGGGTTCCAGACATCAGGAAGTTGACTCTAAAGGGAACTTCCAAAGCCAACTGGCTTCAAAGGCCAACTACCAGAAGAGAAAGCTCCGGTGCAGGTCTCTGCACTGGGGCCAATCGTCACATTTGTGGTTGCTCCTCCTAGCTCTCCGGGGAATGCTTCCAAAGCTCACTAAAGTATGTCAACTCTCACAGATGGAATAGAACGCTAAACTGGGAAGGAAGTAGGGAAGAGGTGAATGTGGAGTCGGGCTTAACCTATGTGAACCCGTGTCAAAGCTAATTCAATATATGCTAATATCTAGAAGCCTCCCTAGTGCTCCCTGCCAGACACTACCTCTACAGGCAGACTATACTACCTATACAAATCCATTTTGTATTTACATCACCCTGGTGATCCCTGGAAAATCACAAAGGATTGAAGGTGGGGCTAGGGGACTCAGGATAGATACTTGTAGGATGAAGTTACAAGGATTTCAAATCATGGCTGAGTTTTAATCACTCACACTTCCACTAATTCCTTCATTCAAACATTTATTCAATGTTTACTTTTCTTCCAGGCACTGTGCTAGGCCCAAGGAATTAAGAATCAGAGCCAGACACAGTCCTGGGTCTCAGAAAGTTCACAATTTAGAGAAAAAAATTACTCAACTATAATGCAATATAAAAAGAGCCAACAACAGGAGGGTATGCAGAGTCGTGGGAACACCTAAGAGAAAGATGCTGAGCCTGCCAGAGAAGATGGAGTACTTGACATGGGACAAGACAAGCTGAGCCCTGATGGCTGGGCAGGACGTCACCAGGCTGAGGATGAGAACACATCCCAGGCGGCAGAAGCACAGGCAAAGAACTATATAGGGCCTGATCTGGGATCAGGGACTGACCTGGTGATGGGGATGCGTGGAGAAGCAGCTGTGGGGAGGTGGAAGCTCACAGTAAAGGGCCTCGAGGTCCAAGGCTTTACCATGTGGCTCTGTGAGCAGAAGATTGGCAAGATTGGAATCCCACTTTACGAGAATCTGCCCCTGGCAGATATGATGCAGAAATGGATGCATGTGAACCAGTCTACAGGCAGGGAAACCACTTAGGTGGCTGCAATTCCACGGGGAAGAGAAGATGCGGGCCTCAATTAAGAAGGTCGCCATGTCAGGGAACAGTGGATTGGGGGGAAGTTGATGGCACTGAAATCACAGGACTTGATAACAAAGAAGATCATTCTTGAAATCAGTGGGAGGGATGGAGACACACACATAAGAGTATACATGTGTATATCATGGTCACAGTATATGTGTATATGTATGTGTGTGGCACACGCATATGTATTCATAGGTACACATATGCATACACATTTGTATGTATAAATCCGCAGAGAACACTACGGAAGGGCTCATTTGATCTTCCAGGCTAGAATTCCATTCTCCAAGTTTATTTGTCACAAACTCATTCAGAAACTGGACTCACTTGACTGGGGGCTCCTTGGACTGCAGGCCCTGGCCTGGGAATTCAGCAGTACAGGTCAGCATCTCCAGCCTTCTCCCAGGACCCAGAATCACTGGAGAGGAAGGAGGAAGGGAAGAAGAAAAGATGGAGGACACAGAAATCACAGGTGTAGACACCAAGACAGAGGATAAGTCAGATATTTATGTGAAGCCATCTTCTCTGGCCGAGATCCAGTGACACAGGCCAGAAACTGGCACTAGGACTGCATGAAGAGGACTCGGTGGCCTTTAAAGGAACAATCTCAGATCAGATCAGATCAGGTCAGGTCAGTGATAGCAAAAGGACCAGTTCCAAGAGGGTAACGGAGCAACAGGTGATACTCTACAGCTTTCTTGGCAACTAACACCTACAGACACCTTCAGGCTCTTACACAGACGCTGCAAGAGACCCCAGAGCAATATATCCCCGAGAATCACAGACGCCTGGATGCTCACCCTCACCATGAAAACATGCCACTTCCCCATCCACTGAGATCTTCCATTAGTGCTCGTCTAAAACAAACCTCTTCAGCCTGTTACCACAACACTTCAGTTAGGCAATCCCTCAGCCAGCTTCCCACCCAGCAGAAAACCAATGGAACCCCTCTGCTTCCGGGTCCTGTTTTCCCAGGCCACGATTCCCCAGCTCTCCTCCTGTGTGTGACTTTCCGCCCTGCTAAGACCACCAGTCCTGGCTGGCTACCAGCGTCCTGGAGCCTCACAGGGATGATAGTTGCCACTTCATGGTGACACCCTGACCCATCCTACTTCTCGCACCATCCCTTTCCTCCATCTCCACGCTGACACCCCATCCTGTCCCAGCCACCTGTGGATGCTGAGGTCTTCCGTCTGTAACCACTGACAAATTCCTGCAGCCCTCACCTCATCAGGCCTCCCCTGACCCAAGTATCTGCTGCTTTAAATTCTTTAAGAACTCAGTGACAGGGAAGTAGAAGCTGGCCTCAGAGCACTTAGGAAAACCTTTAACCCTTCCTAGGCCACCAGGGAGGTAGCTCTTGGCCTTTGACCTCTGTCAGAAACCTTCAGCTCTGACCAGGATCTGCCCAGATTCTCAGGAAGCCTGGAAGCCCCTCGAGCTTGGCTTTCCTGAAGTCACATTCTCCTGGCCCAGGTCCTCTCTCCTAGGAGCCTGGTTTTCCTGAGCTCAGGCCTGAAACAAGTCCTTTGGGCCTGAATCCCCGGCCTGGGCCCTGGTCACTATGGAACCTGTTCTTTCACCTAATACTTAACTTTTGTGCCAGAAACCATGGCCTCTGGCCTACCATTGTGCTGCAAGAAGTCTGGGGAGAGGCGAGACAGCAGCTGCTGGGTAAAAGGGGACTCATGCCAAGCAAGATGAAAAGGGCTGGCGAGAAGAAAGAAAGTTACACTCCATAAATGTCACCTGCTCTCTTCATCGAGGAGGCCAAGCTTCTACACTGTCAAGTTTAAGGTAAAGCTCTCCCAGTGAAGCCTTCCTGACTCCTGGAAGAATTCATCAGTGCCTCCTCAAGACCCCTGGCACTTCAGTTACAGCTCTGACCACAGTGCCCCACGGCCAACTGGCTTGCAGGGCTGTGCTCCTTGCAGGGCGCCCAGCACAGGCACAGAGCCATCCACTGCCGGCACAGTGTGTAAACTGAGTGAATGCCGGCATAAAAGCAAGTATTCTCAAAGGCAGGCACAGATGGTTCAAGGAAGCAGGGTCAGAGAAGTGGAAGGAAACGGCTCTTTTGAGGCTAAGCAGGAGCAAAGAAGAGGTTCTAAGATAGAAGAAAAGGGAAGCATAAATCACCCTTTCCTGCAACAAAATCAAACTACTGCTCAGGCTCCAGGAAAGAATGTCTCTATTGACCTAATTCATTAAAGCTTTTCCTACCAATCTGTTTTCTACTGGTTAAGGGGGAAGTTCTTCAGCTCAGCTTTTGGAGACTTACAGAATCTTCCGAATAGAGGCTGTTTCAATAGTGGCCAATAAAACTCTCATGAGTATTGGTTGCAAAAGATCTTACACACAGTACACACCCTTGGCTGGATCTTCTTAACAGCAGTCATGTTGCCAAGCTCAAAGCTCAAACCCAGTTCTGGACAATGGAACTTTCTGTGCATGGCCACCAGTCACCTGTGACTACTGAGAACCTGGAATGTTGCTATGGTGCAGATGAGGAAGTGAATTTTTAATTTAATAGCAATTAATTTAAATAGCCAAATTTAGACACTGGCTACTGTACTGAACAGTGCAGCTCTAGCCTCCAACTGCGTAGGGAAGGTGGAAGACTGGGCAAATGAATCCACAGGCATTCATGAGTGCGCCCAGAGCCACAGAGGAACGGAGCCACCTTGGAGTGCGGCCCAGATCATCTGGCCTCCTTGAAAGTTCAAGACGCTGTGCTTTTGGTTCTGGCACACGTGCAGCTACCGATGGTTATTCCTGTCTTACAGGTTTCCCTGGGCCCTGACAGTCATTTGACAAGTGTTTGGTGAGCTTCTTCCTGTGCCCCACCTTATGCCCTGGAGCACTGAGGATACAAAAGTAAACCATTCAGGGTCCTAGCCCTCAGGAAGCCAGCCTGCATATGAAAGGGAAAGAGGAGCTTAAATAGCAGAAGGGAAGACAGATGGATTACGGAGGCTGGGATAATAGAATAATGAACCTTGACAGCCATGGGCGACAGACATGACTATCCCCCCAAAATGTCAGAGTTTCTCCTCTGTAGTGTAGAGCTGTTGCTAAGGCTCTACTTGCCAGCCTTCCTTTCATCCAGGTTTGCCACATGACTAAGTTCTCACCCATGGGGCATGAGCAGGTGATATGTATTCCCACTGGGCATGGGCTTTTAAGAAGTAGATGGACTTTTCTCATTTTCTCCTCCTTTGGCAGCTACAGGCAGAAGACCCTGAAGCCCTAAGAGAAGACAGAAAGATGACAAGAAAGAATAAGCCTGGATTCCTGAGTCACACCATGGAGGAAAGCTCCTCACCAACCTTTTCTAGATTATGCGTGAGAATAAACTTCTATTCTGTTAAGCCATTGATGTTTGGCATTTATTTTGTAACAGTACCTTGTGTTACTTGAATACATCACACAAAGTAGGACTTTGGTCTTCATGATACAGGCACATCATATAAGCAGAGACACACGACACAGGTACTTCAGAAGTGGCACTGTGCAAAAGACTGAGTGGGAATGAAAGAGTAGAGACAGGAATATCAGAAGAAAGTACTGCAGGGATCTGGTTAGAGAATCGAAAGGAAGATTGAAAGAAGAGCATGGCATCCTTTAGGACTAGGTGTGAAGAAAGAGGCAAAACCAACCCTGAGACTTCCAGACTGGGAACTGGATGGATGATGACTCCGACCACCAGCCTAGACAGAGGTCAATGAGGAGGAACGCGCTAGGGGGTTCAGCAGCCCCAAACTGCTAATGTTCACTCACCTGGGTGAGAGCCGTGACCCTGTTCCCCATGTCTGGGAGAATGGGAGGCTCATCACCCACTTGAAAGTCAAAGTAGACAGTCTTGTGAGAGAAGGTGGAAAACTCATTACTGAAGCAAAACTGATAAACGCCCTTGACCTCGGCCCGGTATGTGAAGCTGTCGTACTGCTTCTTGGTTTCTCTGTAGATGGTGTTCCCCTGGGGGTCCTCCACATAGCAGTCAACATCGTAGTGGCCTCCAGTGATGACCTGACAACCATAAGAAGTTTGCTGTTATCAAAGGGGCAATCACCACTTACCAAATGCCAACCAGACACTGTGATCAGACTCTACAAACATTTCTGTCATTTCATCTTCAAAACTTTCTAAGGCAGGTGCTATGCCACTTCTTACTTTACTGAGGCTGAGCAAGGTTAAATAAATTGGCTGTGGTCACACTGCTTGAAAGTGAAAGGGCTAAGATTTGAATCTATGCCTGTCTGACTCCAAAGATTGTTCTGCAGGGGTTCAATGAGACTAATCGTTTCCATTTTACAGAAGAAGAAACTGAGGCTCCAAGGTTAAGTAACTGCCTAAGGTTACACAAGATAAAGTAGAGCTGAGATCTGACCTGAGAGCTTTTGGTTCCAGTGCCCAAACGCTTACCTACTGCACTATTCTGAAGCATGAATAAGCATACCCCAGGATAACTGCTCTTCATGAGATGGTACTGATAAGGCTTCCAGAAATCAAGAGCAAGATGAGGAGGGATATCTAAGAAACTATTCCAATGCAGCTAGATGCCACTGATTCTTTCTTTGTTCAATACTTAACACAAGATATGCAGCAAATCACTGCTTTAGGGCACTGCCACTCATTAGCCATGTGACCCTAAACAAGTTACTTTACTCTCTGAGGACATGTCTTTATCCATGAAGTGAGGATTCAATAAGTTATCATACCTAAAGTGCTTAGCACAGTGTCCAACATAAAGAAAGCGCCCAAAAAGTGCCAGCCAATTACTGGACAATTGTCAGACTGCAAACCCCCTGGGGGTGCAGTGGAGATGTGGGGTCTGATTTGGGGCCACCCTAGAGCATGCATGCTGCACCTCCTGCTTCTCCCTTCCAATAACAGACAGGTGCTCCCTCTCCCCCAGCAAGGGTCATTCTTGGCTTGCTGAATGGGTCTACTAGCTATTAACAATATATTATTACTGATTGAATGCAATATTGAAGAAAAATATTGATCGAGGCATTCACGGAATTTCTGACTGTCAGCGGTGGAAGAGTCTTTGGGAATCATTTAGTTCAAACTCTCCTTGTAACATAAGAAAAATAAGACCCACATAAGGCAAAATCTCACAGGTAGGCAATGGCTATAACCAAGATCCATCAAAGGACACGGTCAATGGCCTCCATCTGCTTCCAAATTTAAATGGCCTCTTTGTCCAGACAACAGTTACTAGTCCTGCTCAGCAAGCTTTGCGTAAAGCAGTGAGCATCCTGTTGCTGAGTGTGTTTAAACCCAGGCTGGGCACACTTTGACAAGGGATTTCCGCCCTGGCAGTGAACACATGACATCTGAGGTCTCTGCAACCACACAACTATCATTCTTTTTGTCAATGCATCTAGGTTGCCCATGTTAATCCAGTCACAATTTGCATGTTGTCCACACAGATGTGAAAGTGGACAAATCAGTGACTGAGACTGCCACATATAAGTTGTCTCCAAGCGCAAGCTTCCTTCAGTACCTTTAAGCACAGAGGAACTGGTCAAATAGCTTGCCCCATTCCTGCTGCCCGTGGCACCTCATTTCTGAAGTGCCTGTCAGCATGCGTCCACAAGCAGATAGCTGTCTGAGTACGATGCCCACTTGGCCCCCAACCCTAGACCTGCTCACTAAATATCGGGGGCAGACTACTCACTCAAGACCTGCTCCTGTCACCTGTGGGCCACGGGTTCTCTCAAAGGAGACAGGAGTACAGGAACTGAGCTTTTCTAAGCCATATGGCAAGAGCCAAGTCATGCAGCCACACCACTCCTTGTAAACACCGCCAGGCCTCAATGGCTGCAGTGATCCCTCCTTTCCAAAGCGCCCATTCTCACTTCTGCTGCCCTCACCTCACCCGAACTTTAAACGCTGGAGAGGGGAGGAATAAAATAAAACTATGAACCCACTTCCTCTCGCTGCCATTTTTCAGTACTCGAAGGCACAAGGCGGTCCAAAAGACTGGGGTTAGAGTGCCTCTGTCCAGCCGATCAGAGCTGGCGTTCGTTAGTGTCTCGGGCGCCTGCGGAGATCTCTCTGGCCAGTTCTCCAGGCTGCGGGACCCGCCCTGGCGTCCCCATCCCGGGTTCGCACCAGCGGCGCTATCTCCTCGCTGGCCAGGCTCGTCTCGGGTGGGCCCTAATGATCCAAAACCTTCCTCCTCACGGGGAAGTCAACTGGTGTCCGGGGACTCCCAACCCATGCACCCTCCCTACAGCCTCTGTGGCTAATTCGAGCGCCTCCAGTCAGGGGCGCGCCAGTGTCCAGTTGAGACCTGGGAGTGGAGAGAGAAGGGAGCGCTGCCGGGCGCCCGGCCTCACCTGGTAATCCAGGGAGAACTTCACGCCCTGCTCCACCTCCTCGTGGAAGCACTGCTTGGCGTTGTCCGGCAGCTCGAAGGTGAGCTCGGCCCCTCGGGGCTGCTCGGCCCGGAGCAGGAGCAGGAGCAGCAGCAGGAGCAGCACGGAGGCGGAGAGCGGGGCTGCGCTGCCCATGATGCTCTCGGTCCCGTCCCGAGGGCCGCGGCTCGGGGGCTGTGCCCCTCGAGGCTGGGGCGGCGGCTGCGGAGCCCTGGGAGTATGTAAGGGGATAGACGTGGCGCTGGCCGAGCTCCGCGCTTCCGGGAGGGCAGGCGGCACAGTGCGCAGCCGCGCGCTCAGAGTGGGCCCGGGCCCCTTCTGCCGGCTGCGCGTGCGCGCTGGTCGCGCTGGGCCAGGGGACACGCCCTCTCCCCGCCTCTCCCGGCTCGCTCGGAGGATGGGTCTAGGCGGAGGGTAGGCGGGCCTCCACCCAGCGCGCCCCTACCCAGAAGTGGGAGAAGCCCTGTCCACTGTTCTGCGCGCTCCCGGACCCGCAGGGCTGAGCATCCCCCCAGGTAGGCCCAGGTCCACCCCCCAGCTGCTGCGGCACGAAGCACTTGGGGTTTTACTCCCTCTATATGGCTCTGCTTTTAACAGGCTCTGTAACTTCAGTCTCACACCCCCTCAAGAACCAGTATCCTTGTTTTGAAATGGGTGTGCCCAAACCTAACACCCACAGTAGTTAGGGGGCTAGGTGAAAGGTAAGGGAAAGCTGGGAACCCGATTAACACTCCTTTCTTCATTCCCATACCCTTCCCAAGGTGAGACTGTGTGAAGGGGGTGGGGGATGGGGTGGGGGATGGGGTGGGAAGAGTAAGTATAGGCCCATCCTTACACCTGCACTGGGAAAAACACGAGCGTGTTCACACACAAACGATCTCATGAAAACCCAAGTAAAGTCTCGCAGCGACTTCAGGTATATTTTGACTGTCAGGACTCGCTGAAAATTCTTTTTGCACAAAACTGTCATTTTTGCACTTTAACTTCTTAAAAGCTCTGAAAGCACATACATTGGTTTACTGTCTTACCCATGACCAGTGACTTAAGATTCTTTTGTATAATCGTAACTATGGGTGTAGTTTTATATTCACTGTGATCCAATAAACAAAGAGAAAAGACATAGATTGTGATATCGATACTCAATAAATAATTTATTCAGGAGAGCATTACTAGACGTGGTATATCTTGATTTCAGGAAAGAATGTTACTGCCCATATAGATCTCCGCTGGACACATTTCACCATGGGTGAGCATGCTGATGTGTGAAAGCAATCTGTAGGCTTGGAAATAACATGCATGCATAACATAGTTAATAATATTGACTGGCTCAGTGACAGGCATGGAAGAGGTGTTTAGTGTCCCTTAAGGTTCCTTCCCTGGCACTGTCCTATTTCACATTGTTTTTTTAGGAACTGATAGAAAACATGGAAGTAATAATCATCTGATGTAGATGCACTAAGGGGAGAAACAAATGACAGATATAAGACCTCCATTGGCCCGGTGCAGTGACTCACGCCTGTAATCCCAGCACTTTGGGAAGCTGAGGCGGGTGGATCACGAGGTCAAGAAATCGAGACCATCCTGGCCAATACGGTGAAACTCGATCTCTACTAAAAATACAAAAATTAACTGGGCGTGGTGGCGCATGCCTGTAGTCCTAGCTACTCGGGAGGCTGAGGCAGGGGAATTGCTTGAACCCAGGAGGTGGAGGTTGCAGCCTGGTGACAGAGCAAGACTCCGTCTCAAAAACAAACAAACAAACAAAAACCACGATTGCCTTGGCACAGGTGGAGTGCTCTGCTAAGACTAAAAAAAAGAAATTTTGGGCTGGGCACCATGGCTCATGCCTGTATCCCAACATTTGGGGAGGCTGAGGTGGGAGGATTGCTTGAAGCCAGGAGTTCGAATCCAGCCTGGGCCTCGTTTCTACAAAAACAAACAAAAATTAACCAGGCATGGTGGTGTGGGCCTGTAGTCCCAGCTACTTGGGATGCTGAGGTGGGAGGATTGCTTAACACCAGGTGTGTGAGGCTACAGTGAACTGTGATTGCACTACTGTATTCCAGCATGGACGACGGAGGGAGACCCCATCTTTAAAAATCAAAATAAATTCCTCTGGATTAAATGTTAAGTCTTACATTTGAATTCTAAGAAAACACCTGCATAAGTTCAGGGCAGGAGTTACTTCCAAGTAGCTCAAGTCAGAGCATGCAGACTGTTGGCTGGGACATCTCAGTTCTCCTCCAAGTATCCTCTCACATCTAATAGGCTAGATTACTTCCTTATATGGCAGGCTCAGGGCAGCATCCCAAGAGGAACTAGGCAGAAGCAGCAAGGCCCCAGAGACCTAAGCTTCAGACCTTTTCCAGTATGACTTTCTTCACATTCTGTTGACCAAAGCAAGTTCAAAGGCCAGCTCAGATTCAAGGAGGTGGAAAAATGGAATCTACCTCTGGATTAGAGGAGTTGCAAAGTCACACTGCAAAGGAGGAACATCCTGGAATGGAAGGAGTGATGGCTGTTAAGCCATCTTCCATACTACCCAGACTCACTTAGCTTGTCAATGGCTAAGCCAGGAAGTGAACCCAGATCTGCTTAATTCTGAAGACTACCAGCTTTCCACTAAACACACTGCTTCTACCCATACCTCAGGGAACACTTGTCCTACATGTTCCATAGGGCAAACCTTGGACCAAAGCATGAATCTGACACTGAGGCACATTTCAGCTCACACAATAAATGACTTGCTGGAACTAGAGATTTCCAAAAATAGAATGGATAAGGATAGTACATTTTTCATCCCTGAAAATATTTGAACAGATACAGGTGAACAACCAACCACTTAGCAACAACAGAGATGATTCATGAACCTGGGTGACAGATTATAGTGGTGTATGACCTCTAAGGTTCTTTCCAACCTTGATATTGCATGATATATGGCAAATATTGAATGATATATGGTACTAAAGGTAGGATAACTTGAAAGAAAAAACAAAAATGTTTTCTATCCACTTTAGTCCTGGGGTGACTTCTGTGAAGGCCTTTTAAAACAGTAAATAAAAGAAACACACAAAAAATAGTAAATAAAAAATAATTAAAACAGTAAATAAAAATGAGGATCTTAACAGATGCAGAAAAAAAAACGTGACAAATTCAACATCATTTGTGATAAAAACTCTTAGCAAAACAGCAATAATAGACAACTTCCTTAATGTCATAAAATGTAACAAATTTAGAGCAGACATCATGATTAATGATAAACATTGAAGTCCTTTCCTTCAAACTCGGTAATAAGACATAAATGCCTGCTATCACAACTGCTATTTAACATTGTCCCAGAAATTCTAGCAGGAAAGGTTAGGCAAGAAAAAGAAATAAAAGGACAAGAATTGGATATATATAAACGCCCAAATAGTGCTTTTGTCTCAGGGGAAGGAGAATGCAGAAGTCCAGAAGTGGCACCCAAGAGAGACTCACGAATGTTCACATTCTGACTTTCATTAACTGAACATTTATGTTTTACTTCTCTAAATATGTACAGATCCTCCTTGGCTTACAATGGGGTTACATCTGAATAAACCTATCATGAATTGAAAACATTATAAGTTACATGTGTTATGATGAGATGGGCAGTATAAGGTGGACCTATCTGTGCCCTAAAGCAGAACTTTATCATTGCTTCATCCAACAGGAGCACTCCCTAGCATGCTATTAGGATGTTGAAACAAAAGCAGAGTTTATGCGTGCATCATGCAGGTAATTGATGGTGAAGGAAAAAAGCAGTACAATCACCATGTGGATTGACTAAAGCAAATGGAAACTTTGCAAACTACTTAACATTGCCATGGAGCTATAACCAATACCAGTTTTTCCCTGAACAAACCAATCAAGGAAAGGTGACACACACTGCCCTCCTGAGACTCACCAACTTCCCCAGAACAACTGTTTTTGTGGCTATCAAGCATTTAACTATCTTTCCTATGGGGAAATCCCAAACTAGGTGGGAAACTCTCCCTCTCATCACAGAGCCAAAGAGGGGCAGACAGTCCTTCTCCCTCTGCTTCTGGGTCCCAATGTGTGTGGGCGTGGGACCCAGGCTCTGCCAACTGGATGCCCTTGTATCTGAATCTTGGAGGGGGGTGTCTAGAGAGGTAGAAGCAGAGAGTACAGTGGTGGTTACCAGGGGCTAGGGGGTGAGGGGCTTGGGGAAATGGCCAAGGATTACAAAATTTCAGTTAGATAAGAGGAATAAATTCAAGAAATCTATTGTACAACATGGCATCTGTGGTTAATAATGTAGTCTATACTTGAAAATCACTGAGAGTACCTTTTAAGTGTTCTTAAACTTAAAGACTGGATTAAGACTGGACAGACTGGATTAAGAAAATGTGGCACATATACACCATGGAATACTATGCAGCCATAAAAAAGGATGAGTTTGTGTCCTTTGTAGGGACATGGATGCAGCTGGAAACCATCATTCTCAGCAAACTATCACAAGAACAGAAAACCAAACACCGCATGTTCTCACTCATAGGTGGGAACTGAACAATGAGATCACTTGGACTCGCAAAGGGGAACATCACACACCGGGGCCTATCATGGGGAGGGGGCAGGGGGGAGGGATTGCACTGGGAGTTATACCTGATGTAAATGACGAGTTCATGGGTGCTGACGAGTTGATGGGTGCAGCACACCAACATGGCACAAGTATACATATGTAACAAACCTGCACATTGTGCACATGTACCCTAGAACTTAAAGTATAATAATAATAATAATAATAAAAGAAAATCACTGAGAGTACCTTTTAAGTGTTCTTGTCACAAAAAATGATATATGCAGTAATATATATGTTAATTACCTCAATGTAGCCTTTCTATAATGTATGCATATTTTAAAACATTATATTGTATACTTCAAATACACATAATTTTATGTGAATTAAACAAACAAATTTAAATTTGAAAAAGAAAAAGAACTCTTCAATTTTTAAGCTTTGGACAGGAAAATATTGTGACTAAATGACTACAGAATGATCTTTAAAAATTGAAAAGCTCTTTGCAATTCACACGTTATGCTGGATTCGTGGAAATGACTCATATTCTCTCTTGAGTGTGAGGTAAAGAAACATTAATATCTTAAATATAGGAAGAGAATAATCCATGTGCCTACTCACCATGCATGAGTTATATTTTCCTCGTGCTAAAAATTCAAAATTCTTCTTACCCCATTGGGTCTTTGTTTCTATATAAATAAATATAATTTCTTCTGCTCTTAAAAAGAGAAAAACAAAAAAGAAACATCATATAACTTATTTTCTTAACTGCAAAATGATGGAATGGAAAGAGAATGAAATTCAAGACCCAAAACCTTGGCATTAATGTTTTGACATTCTGTCCTTGTCTGGGAGTCCAGGTCTGAAACTTTAAAATAGAGGCTGAGGTTGGGAATTGGGTGAATTGATATGAAGGTTTTCTTCTTCCAATTATTAAGACTTTTAATAATTTCAAACAGTGAGCTTAGGCTTCTTTTCTTCAATTTAAAAGAAAAACAAGAAGAAGGAAGGAAGGGAAGAAGGAAGAGAGAAAGAATGGAAGGGAGGAAGGGAAGGGAAGGAAAGGAAGAGTAGCCTCACATGGTCTATGTATTAGTGAGGAAAAGATATTCTGCAGTAAAAATCAACCCCCAAATCTCGGGGCTCAGCAAAAGTTTATTTCTTATCCATTCTATGTTTTTCAAAAGTTCAAAGGCAGATAACTCTTCCATGTAGTCATTCAGAGAACCTGACTAACAGAGATCCCTATAATCTTGAAATTGTTTCACCTGAAACACACATCTCCTCCGTCACAGCAACAGGGGAAGAGAATGTGAGAAGATCTCATAACAGCAATTAAATGCATCAGCTCAGAAGAGGCACACACATTACTTTCACTCATAGCCCATCATCTTGAATTGATCTCATGGCCCTGCTAAATCCTAAGGTGAATGAGATTTGCCTTCCATGTGTCCAGAAGGAGAGGAAAACTGAATGGTGGTGAATACTGGTTCTGTTTGCCATATCACAGTAAAATGAGTAATAATAAAAACATAACAAAGACTTGCAGTTTCTGGTAAAGACAAGTTAGATTATTTGAACGTAAATTTCCCCTGAAAACAACTAAAAATACAACTTTAAAAATGTTTTCTGGGAGGCATCAAAAAGCTGGCAAGAGAGTAAAGAATTACCCAGCCAAAATTGAAAGGAAAACAATAATCTAGAAAGAGAAGCATGCTCAAAAGTTACTTTTCCCATGAGGGCATTGGCCAATCCTGAACATTTTTGAATTTTCACTTTTACAGTCTCACAGGGAGAGTGGACAAAAACCAGAGCCTTAAGGAGTATGTTGAGGGCTCATCATTTCACTTTCCTGCTCAGAAACTGTTACCATCACTTACTACATTAAATTCAAACTCCTGCCTTCACAGAAGCAGCACATCCCCTCTCACCCTGACCATTTCAACTCATCCCAGCCATCATCTCTATTCTACAAGGTCCAGTCTCCATTTGAGCCCCACATGCTATGGCAACCATGGTCATCTCCAACGCCATGGCTGTGCTTGTGTTATTTATATGTCCAGAAGGATCTGCCAGTTCCATTTGGGAACCCCATCCCACTCACACTCTCTACAAAACATCTCTCTCCTCTTACAGCCTATGATGCCCTCCCCTCTCCCTTTTTATAATCATTCTTTGATTCTTCCTACTGTTTCATGGGAATTCCTTATGGTGCTTTGGTAAAAATTGAGGCTAATTTGACATACAATACCTTGTATATATTTGAAGTGTACAATTAGGTAAGTTTTCACGTACACCTGTGCAGCCATCATCTCAAGCATGAAATAAACAAATCTATTTCCTGCAAAAGCTTTCTCGTTCTTTTGTAATCCCTTCTTCTGTTGCTCCACATCCTTGGCCTCTGTTCCTGAAACCATTGATCAGCTTTCTATCACTATACAATAGTTAGCATGTTCTAGAATTCTGCATAAATGGAATCATATAGCACTTTTTTTTAGTATGACTCTTTAATCTTTGCATAGTTGTTTTAAGATTCATCCATGTTGTAGCAGATGCCAATAGTTCATTCCTTTTTATTGCTGATTAAAATTCCATTGTCCGTATATGTATGAGTTAACTTCTGGTCTCTCTAATCTATTCATTGATCTATGTGTCTATCTTTATGCCAATACCACACTGTCTTGATTACTGTAGCTTTATAATAAATCTTGAAATCATGTAGAGCTAGTCCTCCAACTCCATGCTTTTTTAAAGCTGTATTGGCTATTGTAGATCCTTTGCATTTCCAAGTGAATTTTATAATCAATTTTTTAATTTCTAGAAAAATACCTGCATAAATAAAACAAACATATGTGTACAACTGGTTCTTCACAAAGACACAAAAGACAACTCATTCAACAAATAATGCCAGGAAAATTAGATACATATATGCAAAACAGATGAACTTGGACCCGTATCTCACACCACATACAAATATCAATCCAAATGGATCATAGACCTAAATGTAAAACTAAAAGCTATAAAGCTTCTAGAAGAAAAATTGACAAAATATTTATGACCTTGAATTAGGCAAATATTTCTTAGATAAGACACCAAAAACACAATCTGTGTAAAAGAACAAATTGATAAATTAGATTTTTTAAAATTCAAAAATTTTGCTTTTTAAAAGATTATGTTAAGAGAATAAAAGGACAAACCACAAACTGGAACAAAATCTTTGCAAAGCGTACACGGTTAAAGGGTGATCCAAAAGATATAATGAACTCCCAAAACTCAACAATAGGAAAACAAATAGCATAATTGTTTAAATGAGCAAAAGATTTGAACAGACACTTCCTCAAAGATATATGGATGTCAAGAAGCACATGAAAAGATACTCAACATTATTAGTCATTAAAAAATCAAAATTAAAATCATAATGAGATACTACTACACACCTAGAAGAATAGTTCAAATTAAAATGACTATAGCAAGTGCTGGTAAAGATATGAAGAAACTGGAACTCTCATACACTGCTGGTAGGAATGTAAAATGATACAATCATTTTGGAAAACAATTTTGTAGTTTCTTAAAAAACTAATATCTACCATTTGATTCAGCCATCCCACTCGTAAGTATTTACAAAAAGAAAAGAAAAAGGAAGCATATATCTGTACAGAAACTTACATATGAATTGTAGCAACTTTATTTGTAAAATCCCCAAACTGGAAACAACCCAACTGATCATCAGAAAGTGAGTGGATAAACAAACTGTGTTACAACGTGATACTGCTCAGCAATAAAAAGGAATGAACTAGGGATACATGAAACCGCATGGGTGAATCTCTAAATGATTATGGTAAGTGAAAGGGCCAGATGCAACAGAGTACATGCTATAGAATTTCACTTATATAAAACTCTAGAAAATGCAAGTTAATATGAAGTGACAAGAAGCAAATAAGTAGGTACTGGGGATAAGATTCAAAGGGGATGTGCAGACTTTTGGTGACAATGAAAATGTTCAACATCAGTGAGAACACATGGACACAGAGAGGGGAACAACACATACCAGGGCCTGTTGGGGGGTAGGGGATGAGGGGAGTGAACTTAGAGGACAGGTCAATAGGTGCAGCAAACCACCCCTGGCACATGTATACCTATGAAACAAACCTGCATGTTCCAAACATGTATCCCAAAACTTAAAGTAAAATGAATTCAAAAGAAAAAAGAAAAATATGAAAATAGTCATTATCTTAATTGTGATGATGGTTCACAGTGTATACATACGTCAAAAGGATCAAATTTTACATTATATGCACATTATTGTATGTCAATTATACCTCAACAATGCTGCTCAAAATAATATGTAAATAATTTTATTCCAAAACATGTATTAACTTAGAAACAATGGATAATTGCTTAAAATAATGTATCCTTTCAAATCTGACTCAGGAAGAAATATAAAACCCGAATAGCTAGGAGTGGTAGATGCTGTTTGGGTGCCCGGTACAGATTCCCTTTACCAGATAGCTCACTCATCCCCAGCTGCTCTGTTAACTGCTTAGTTTTTACAGCTTCCCCCTTCTCCCAAGAATTACCCTAAATCTGGGTCAGAAAAAAATAGCATCTTCTCCTCAGCCCACAGTCTATGACTGACTAAAGCAAGAATAAAAATGGGAGCCCCCTTGCACTAAAGAGGGACAATTCTGCAGCTAGATGCATTCTCTCTACACTCCTCCTCTGGGAATCCAGCCAAAGCTAGACCTTACCTGAAATCACCTCTTTCTGGGCCTTTCCCTCTTCTCAATCCTGCTTCCCTACCTTCCTTAGAGGTTTTTCCTGAAGATCACCCCCTTGATACAACACAGGAGCCCAAATCACTGTCCCAGGTGTTGGTTTTACTAAACCCAACTTAAGAACCCCTATAACCATTAAGTAAAAACAATTAGTATTTAAAATCTGAAACTCAGGTACTTGATGAAAGAGAGGGCTCTGGACACAGAATGCCAGACTGGGGAGTTCCAATACCAAACTACCACTTCCCAGCTGTGTGACCTTGGGCAGGTCACCTAATCTCTCTAAGCCTTGGTTTCCTCATTTGTGAATGAAGACAATAATCATACCTACACACTATGAACATGTATGTATGAATGTGTATGGATGAATACACACACACACACACACACACACACGAGTCCCACCTGGTCCAGATGGTTTTACCAGCAAGATCTACTTACAAGAAAAACCTGTGAGTACACAATCAAGAAACATTTCATTTCAAACTTAAACTTTTTCAGAGAATATAAAATGAGGGATCACCCCCCAGTTCATTTTATGAGGCTGATATAAACCTGATATCAAGCTAGACAATGAGTATGAAATGGGAAAACTCTGGGCTAATCTCATTTATAAGCACAAATCCAAAAAATCATAATCAAAAGATTAGTTTTGCTTTATTCATTTTGGTTTTGTGTGTATGCTGTAAGGACCCAATTTCATTTTTGTTCATGTGGAAAACAAACTGCCTTATCACCATTCATTGACCTGCAGTGCCACCTCTATCATTTCTAAATTTTCCACCTATTCAAGGTCATGTTCTAGGCCCTCTGTTCTGTTTTTGTGGGTCAGTTTATCTATTCCTGTGTCTTATCACAGTATTTTAATTACTACAACTTTTAAAATCTTGTCATCTGGTACCATCATCTTCCAAATATCGTTACTATTCTTCAAAATTGTCTTAGCTATTTTCAGTTCTTTGCTCTTCTGTATGAATTATAGAGTCATTTGTCATTTTTAATGAAAAATCTCATGGATATTTTCATTGCAATCACATTAGGGGAAACCAATTTATGCTATCTCAGCAATATCTGATGGCGTAGGAAAAAGTATCATATTCACAATAATGCTTGCTACCTAGTAATAGGATGAAAAAGAAATGTATGTGATCTCTATGAAGAAAACTAAACACTTTAATTAGGGATTACAAACTGAAGATGAACTTTTTAGAGTAACAGTGTATGTTTCTGGATTGGAAGATTTGATCTTTTAAAAATGTTAATTAGTACCAAATAACTAAATGATATAATAGAATCCCCCAATCATAATCCCAGTGTAATTTTAATAATAAAATGATTTTAAGAAATAATTTGTCCAGTGAAGAGAACTGAGAGTGGACTCGACCCACAATTTGTGAAAGCAAATTGAAACTCTACGATAATTTAAATGATGTGCTGTGATGCTGGTACAGAAAGACAAATACATCAGTGGAATGTCACAGAATGAAACAGAATGGGATAGGCGAGTTCAATAATTTTAAAATAAAGAATTTAGCATATTATATGGTATTATAAAGATGGCATTTCAAATCAGTGAGTGATACAAGGATACTTTTGGCTTTAAGTAAACTAAAAACCAACTACAGCTATATTAAATGATACAAGAATATATTATCTCACATAACAGGAAGCTCAGAGGTGGTGTGGGCTCCAAGCATTACATCATCAGGATCCCTTTCTCTGCTCTCCTCTTGGCTTTGCTTTCCTTTTCTTTATCCTTAGACTCTATTCTCCCATGTTACAAGTAGGTTGTCAAACCAAACTACTGAACAAACAAGCAAATAAACAAATAACATGTCTATTTGGTCATGTCCAGTAAAAGGATGTCCTTCAGTCATGGGATGAATGTCCTTTTGTTCCCTCAATTGGCCTGACTTAGGTCCTGTACCCATCTCTGGATCTAAGGCATTGATAAGGGGAAAGCCATGTGCTGACTGGCTTATGCTGGAGCCCTTAACCAATCACTGGTAAAGAGAATGGAACTGCCATGACTAATTTAGAACAATCATGACTTCTCTTTGAGCTGGGGATGGGGTGAGCTTCCCTTGAATCAAAAAAGCTGCAAAGATAGAGGGTGGCTACATGAACAAAGTCAGGATCTGATAGGAAGTAGAAAGAGGAATCAAATTGAGGAGGCAACCAACAGTGCCTACTGCAGCACAAACAGGATTAACCACTTACTAAATTGCAATAGCGTAAGAAAAATTAACTTGGACCCTTAACTTTCAGGCATCCTTTGTGTGTAAGACCAGGAGTGTCTGTGATGCTGCCAGAGGAGACAGATGGCTCTAGAAGGGAGATCCAAGTGGTCTTATTTCATCAGGCTGATATTTGGATAGGTTCACATTGTCAGGACTTCAACCTCTTCTATCTTTTAATTACCTCTTTCCCTTCTCTTTCACTTTGCTCCAATCCTTATGCATAAGGATTATCTTTTCCTTCATTGAGGACCACTAGATTTTCATACTATGATTTCAAAAGGGACTCTTTCACAATCTCTGCTAGAATGGACCACAGAATTGCTTTTAGTTTAGGAGTCTTGGTGAGAATTGTCAGACTCTTTTCCTGTGTTGCTGTAATCAGATATTGTTATAGGTATAAAACACTGGCCTCTTTTGATTTCCTGAGGCCCATTCCCTATTTTTAGCATTCATCGCCAGGCAAATTGTGTGATGCAGATCCTGTCCTTCCCACTATATGCATGCCATTTTGTAACTCAGACTAGAGGACACAGAGTGCTATGAATTTCTCTGTATTACCTTTGGGTGTAGAAATACCCATTTTTTTAAATTTTCCTTAGTAAAAGTAAAATTGATCCTAGGTTCATCTCCTTCTAACAAAGATGACAAGAAAGTCATCTCAGTCATCGTGGACCTCTCCCCGCTCTGTTCTGTGGAAGTCTTCAACAGCTCATAGCATTCAAGTTCAGGGAGCCCATTGATCTTCATGCTCATTAATAACCATGCTGATGTGTTCATTGTCTAAGCAGCAGGGTTTCTTCAAGGCAGGTGACTCAGAAGCCTTCCTGCCATGCTTAACGCAGCCCTGCCTACCAAGATGCACCATATGCCACTCCTCTCTAAGGTTTTCCTCTGAAAAGGAGCAAGTTCCACTCAAGGAACCCCAAACTTCTAAGCCTTTAAACAGCCCTCCAAACAACTCCAAATTTGGTTTATTTGATCATCATTCACACTTTTGTTTAGAATATTCAGATAAATTTCTAGCAATTGTAATTATAGAAAAGGTATAATATGTATAGCTTATGTCACAGAAATTTTTACTTTACAAATGAGTTTAGAGATCAATATTTATAAAAATAACTGGGGATCTCAAGGAGATACTTGAGAAACAATGAGTGACAAGGTCAAAGTGGCTGACCTTAGAGGAGGGAGTGCATTCAATCTTGGGCGTAATCTGAATTAGACTGTACCTCATAATCTCTCCTCAAAGGATCTGGAAACAATATGGGCCTCTTTCCTAAAGTTAGAAGTGGGGGAACAAACGTCCTAAAACTAGTCCTTTTTTTTACTTAACTGAGTTTATTTCAGTAGTCTAGGAGATAACCTAAGGATAATCTGCAGAGTACCTGTTCTGGATTGGAACAGTCCAGAGAATCAGCGAGTCTGAATAAAATTTGAAGTACAGAGTACAAAAATTTAAGAGACCACAGAGACCGTCAAGCTAATTCACTTTATACTTGCTGTCCTGCACTTGAATAAGAGCTCATGGAAATCAGCTTACATTAACACTTATGAACATTAGAAATAGGGCCCAAGGAGGGATATCCACTGATGGTAAGTCCCTGCCACTAGCAGATGGCAGGTGCAGCCCTGGGGGGTTAAGCATCAGGGGCCAAGTAAAGAAACTCACCCCTCAGAGTGGCAATGCACCTTCTCATTCATTGGGCTGTGCTTTTTTTAACCAGGAGAGATACCATAATACTTGTCTGATTAAAATCTAATTTTGTAAATTATGTGTTCATAAAATATTGGGTGTTTGGTTGATGTTACTAGGCAGTCATGTCAATTCATCTTAAGGAAAAGGTAATACTTGAGATTGCACTGAGAAAAAGTGGAAAATACTATTGAAGGATTGCAATATATAATTTATTGACATATTAGAAACATCTAAATGGTGTCATTACATGGATTTTGATACATCTCTGAGCACATCATCAGCTTGAGACTAGGATTGAACACTGTAGAGAATCAGTTCAAGCAGCACATGATACATCGGAGGCACCAACACAGAAAAAGGAGGAAGGTCAGACACAACCTACATTTGCAAGGTGCCATCTACTTGATGAAGTTCTAAGAGAGTTGACAATGGGTTTTTTAAAAAGAAAAAAAAAAGCTTTGGAATGTCTAGAAATTAAACCAAAGGTCCAGACTTTAAACTTTAGTCTCACATTCTGTAATATATTTTGATAACCAGTCCAGAAACGCTTAAGCAGTTGAATTACTGAAACTATAGTTTGCAGCTAACTTGTAAGTGACTCCAGGATTTCAAAACGACAAGCTAACCTCTAGATCTAGAAAGCATGTTTGAATCTAAAATATACTTTTAAAAAGCATTCTTATGAGGTTCATTGACGTGGACAAAATTGCATATGTATGCATAATCTATGAGAAAGTATTTTGGTTGTTGTACTGGTATAGAACAGTCTAATTCAGCTAACTCATCGTCAAGTAGTGATGAGATAAGATACTATCCTGATGACTGTCTATTGAAAGGCTGATGCAAAGGTCATGACTGACTGATGCAGGCAATGAGTGGCATGAGAGTACCTGATATTACACATTTGTGCAATGGACTGGCTATCCTGAATGAGCAACTCATCATATTTGGTGTTTCACCTAAGCTAATTACTATAAATGGACCACATTCACTACTTAGGAAATATTGGGTTTCCAAATCTTAGCTAAAGGTTTAGAAAAAAAATCGCTGCGATGGAGTGTCTTGCTAAACTCACAGCTGGATACTACCACCAGAGGTCAGTTTTAACTGACACTAACAACAGCTGGAAAAGTATGGAAAATGTGTTCTCTGTGTGTGTGCATGTGTGTATTTGCATTTAATGAGCTGCTGAGAATGATGGTTGTCATATGATTCTCTTTTTAATGCACTGGAACGTTGTTTCTTTGCCCGGCATAGCTTCTGCTTGGTAAGAACTATTAATGATTAAATGGTTCTGAAAATAACAGAGTTGTCCACACTAAACCACGTTCATGAGCTATAGATTTTTGCTAATTTTTGTGCTTTTCTTATTTTCTTCCCTTCCTACAAAGTATGAGACCATTAGCACTCATGTTGGAGTGTGTTGACCAAGAATCCTGAAGGCCCAACACTAGTATTCATTAGTCATCTGACTAAAGCACAATTTGAATTGTCTTAAGTTAACAGGAGAGCTTAGCTGGCCAGTCAGCACTCACATTTCCATACAGCTTTGTTGTTCTTGACGTATACAATAGGTCTAGCAGTGGAGATCAACGGAGGTGATGCACCCAGGAGACATCTGGCCTTGTCTAGAGACATTTTTGGTTGTCACAACTGGGGAGAGGGTGTTACTGCTATCTAGTGAGTGGAGGCCAGAGATGCTGCTAAACATCCTACGACACACAGCACAGATAGCTCTCCAAACAACTCCAAGTTTGTTTTGTTCAACCATCATTAACACTTTTGTTTGGAATATTCAGATAGATTTCTAGCAAACGTAGTTATAGAAAAATTGTATAATATGTAGAGTTTATGTGGCAGAATTTTTTACTTTACACATGAGTTTAGAGATCAGTACTTATAAAAATAACTGGGGATCTCATGGAGATACTTGAACTTTTCTAGAGAAACTTTATTCCATTTTGTGTAGCATGTGTATTATTTGAGATATTGCTTCAGCAGTCTCAAGAAATACATTAAAATTAGCTACTTCTTTTTCAGTGACTTCTACCTGTGCCAGGCACAATGGCAGGCACTTTCATACATTGTGTCATTTAATTTTCACCACAACCTTATAAGGTGCAGCATTAGTAATCCTGTTTTACAGATGAGGGGACAGAGATGCAGAGAAGTTAAGCTGCCTGCTCAAGGTCACACAGCTGGTAAATGATCAGACTGGTATGCAAACCCAAATATGTCAAACTCAAAGCCCTTACTCTTTCCTCTACATGATGCTGTCCTCAGGAACTATTGAACTTTTTAACCATAGGGCAAATAGATCTCAGCAGCACAAGAGGAAACATAAATGGAAGTAACCAAAAATATATTCATCTAAGATATGGCTACATTATACCAAACGTGCTAAGTCTCTGCTTTCCTTCTTGGGTTTGCTCAAAGCAGCGTAAAAGGGTTGTGCACGTTATTTCTACAAATCTCCTCTCACCTAGATAGTTCAGAAAGAGAAGAAACCACATTTTTCTTCAATTATCTAGATGACTGAGGGGGAAATGATAGTTTGCATCCCCTAAAATTTTTAGGCTGCAAAGTGAATTGTCCTCACTGCTTCTCACCTGAGAACCACCCACTTTACCGTTTAATCTATGCACAACCCCTCCTCAGTTATCATTCTGGTTTGGGTAGATCTCGTCGAGTTTTAAGAATAATATGGAAATGCTCCTTATATCTGTAATCTATAATTGTATCACATTCAACTCCAAGTTAGTTAACCTTGACTGTTTTTCACAAGATTTCAACACAAGAGCCTGTGTCAGGGGAGGGGTCTTGGAAAAGTTTCATTTCTGGAGCAAGATTTGTCTCTAAGGCATAAGCTACCGTGACATATCATAATTCAGGGGCCACATAGATGGGATATTTGGGTACTCAGAGCACATACAAATTAGTATGTGAACAAAATGTATTACTGGATTGCTGAATGAGTTCAACCACACCACGAATTACAGTGCCCTGACAGAGTCAGAGCCAGGACCCACAGGCCAGAGCCTCTTCCATGGGGGAATTCTGCTTCTACTCCATCAGATAGAACCCAGACACCCAGATTTAGTCACTGAGGGATTGGTTTGGGGCTTTTGTACATTCTAACAAATGTTAAAGCCTCATTTTCTATGTAGGCACTTTATAGGTTTATTACAAATGACATACTCCAAATACTACCTCCTGATTTAAATTCTTGTTTTCTGTTTGTCTGATAGAAAATTACTGATGTCCTCAGCTTAGATCATTGTACTTGCTGTGTTACTGCTGAACTCCAAAGGCTTTCTTCCTTTGCAGAATTTTTAAAAATTTATCTTTAAAACCCAATTATCATGAGTTCTTTTCAAGTAGGCCTTTAAAAACCCAGGGATTATTCTCAGAAGTGAAGCAGCATTCTGCTTTTATATCTTCTGAAGTGGCCACACTTCAACATTAAGGAATGATCAGGAAGCAGTCTCATCCATAGTCCCTTCCATAAACTATATTGATTATTTTAAGCCTTTCTAAAGCTTCTAGGTCATGATTTCTTCAAAATCAGACAGCTGCTTCATTTGTTCGATTTGCATAGAATGCCTTCTGAGGAGCTTCTTTTTACTTCTTAAGTCAACTCTCTTTGGTGAACTTGGAGCAACAGGAACTATAGATTTTAAGCCACTAGTAAGAGGGGAAGAAGGTTTGCTGCTAGATCTAATATCCGGAATAGGTGGGTTCAGATTCACATTTAAAGGCGGCAGGAAGCCAGGCCTAGTGTGAGAAATGCGATCAAGGAGCAGAGTTCCAGAACCTCGTCGTTCTAGAAGATGTGGCGGCCTGCGGCGTGCTGAGCTGGGGGATGTGCTAGGTACAGTGTCCAGGGACTCCCGAGAGCCGTGGAAAAGAGACAAATGAGAGCTGTTGAGCTTCTTTCTATCTAAAGGTCCTTTGCCAGATTCAAGGGAAATGGAGTTGGGAGGGTCAGGCCCTGGCTGTAAATCTAAGTCGTAGAGGTCATTTTCCAGCCATTTGAGGGATGCTGGCTCTTTGAGAGCAGAAGGTCCTGATGGACCCATACCACATTTCTCTTGGTCAACAGGCAGAGTTCCTCTCCTGGCCAGACGCGGGTGGGGAGTCTGACCTTTTTCATAGGCTGCTTTCCAGGATGCTGGTGCTGAAGAGACTGGAATCTTCAGAACCTGCTCTGTGACTGTGTGAAAGAGAGTGGGGTCTTTGCTATCGATACTGGTGGTTCTGGAGAGGGGCCCCCTTTTAGGGAAGGACACATCACTGATGCTCTTGATGACCTCGTTTTCTGTGCTGGCACCACGGGTCTCATCCTGACGCGTTGAGGCTGCCAGCACCGAGGGCGCGATCAGGCCCCAAGGTTCAGACTGGAGCCTCTTCAGTTGGGGCAAACGGGCCCTTTTGAGATTACTGACTTTCCTAGTGGGTGACCCAGGCTCATTAACAGCCTTGGAAGTGTTACAACTGCTTGGATGCCCTGCTTGGAGGCTGAAGAAGTTATCTTCCTTCTCAGTAAGTGGAGAGTCCAGGCCTGGAGACTTCAGCTCTATGTCAGAGGGAGATGCATACAGTGGAGGTGAATGCCTGTCTTCTACTTTGGGTGAAGGAGGGACATTAAGATACTGTTTGGTAGTTTTGGTGCCTGAAGACGATTTATCTGTTGTTATAATAATCACCTCCTTCCCTTTGGCTTTGCAGGCATCAAGGAGATGTTTCAATGCATCCTTGTCATCTGCATTTATTGCATAAACCAGAGCCGAAGCCCCAGTGCGATCCTCAAGGCTGGGGTCTGCTCCATTCTCCAGTAATAAGGAGACCACTTCTCCCCCGGCTCTTCTGATACAGGCATGGATGAGGGCAGTCTTGCCAGACTTATCTTGGATATTGGGGTCTGCCCTGTTGTCCAGCAGGTACTTCACCATCTTGGACTTGCTGATGCTTTGCTGGTCCACATGCTTGGTGATGCATGCCACCATGAGAGCTGTTTCGCCTTTGTCATTGCTTTCATTGATATAAGCTCCCCCTTCCAACAGCAGTCTGGTCAACCTGAGCCTCCCCAGCCACACAGCCTTTAACAAAGAGTTTCCATCAGTCCTTAATTCAGTGTCATCATCCATCATATTGGCTACAGTTTAGAGTACCTATGCCACAGTAGCAATCAAACCTAGCAAAGGAAGAAGGGGGAAAAAATGTTATATATTTTATAGCAGATCTGTGCAGCATGCTTGTTACAGGGTCTAGGTACAGTCATATCCCAACCTGATCCCAACTTATATTGACTTGGCCAACTTATCTAACATTGCTGAGTTAATTTCTGCGTCTGTAATAATGTGTCATGGGGGGAGGGGGGATAGTAGTAACCTACCTCATAGGGTCATTGTAAAGACTGCCCAAGAGAGTATGTATAAAACATCCATATGAAAAGCAGTTAACGTAATGCCTAGCATAGAGTAAATATTTGTTTAAATGCAAGATGTTATTGTGTTGACTGCACAGCACTTACCACAAATGTAGAACTCTACATTCCTTAGAAAAAGGTTTGAATTATTTTCTTCACTGCTGTGTCCTCAGCATTTAGCAATGACTCACATGTAATGAACAGGTCGCCTCATAAATAATTGTTTCATGTGTTGTTATTGGTGTGCATCAAAAAGACTATTAGGAAACACACCAAAATGTTCATCCTTATTCTAGGCAGTGGGATTATGAGTGGTTTCATATTCTTCTTTTTGCAGTTTTCCCAAAATAAATATGTGTGATTATTGTAATGGGGGTTGATGGGGTAGGGACAGTGAAAACAATTGTAAAACAAAATCAATCTAGTTATCCCTTTCCAGGTTGTAGTCCTCACTTTTCCAGCAGATGTCAGAATTCATATTCTTATTCAGAATAATGCCATGCTATTCCCTTCCCTCTGGTTGAACTGATAGGAGGCAGAGAATGGAGAAGGGGATTGCATTTTTGCTCACAAATGTTAGGAAATAAAGCTCAGACCAAAGTTTTCTCAGCTGAGGTTTGTCAAACCTGAGTTTTCTATTTTGATTTTTTTGTCAGTTCCCTAATTCCTGGGCTCAAAATCTTCAACCTATGTGTTGCTTGAGGGGCCCTTCACAAATAAGTAGAGGTAGGTATCCCAGTCTTGATGCTCTGCCAGCCCACGGGTACCACACTGGCCATGTCTCTGCCAGTACAGCACCTTCACATAGGCTTTTTGTGCCTCCAGGCCCCTAATGAGCAGATGGCTCATGTGGTCTACCTGCCACAATGCCTGAGTTTCCTCCTCATCTGATTCACATCATTCTTTCTCTTACGCTATTCGCCTAATCACTTATTTATTTATTTATATTACTCTATTAAGTTGGAAGGCAAAAGCTTTTCTTGGTTGAAGTTGAGAGATGGATATATATGCCTTTGAAAAATTTAATATGTGAATAGATACTTGCTATTAAAATAAAACAAACAAACTACATGTAAGTATATAAAGAGGAAGAGGTCTTCTTTATTCATCCCCCACTCCTCCTTGAAAACACTCTCCTCTTCAGAAGTAACCATGGCTAAGAGTCTAGTGTGTATCTTTCTGCTTCTTCAAATGCATTGTTCTGATAACTACATGAGTCTGATGTTGTTGTGTTTATGTGTTCTGCTAGATTTCCTGCAAAACAACCACCATTCGAGGGCACTGTGTGGTTATTAAATACATTGACAACAAGTCTCCATTTCTGTCTCTCCATCTCCTTTCTGTCTTCTTCATTCTCCTACTGATCTGTGTGTGTGTGTGTGTGTGTGTGTGTGTGTGTGTGTGTGGTGTGTGTGTGTGATGGTCTTTCTCTCTCCTCTCTTTCTATCAATTTTAATTATTTTTACTCCTCTGTGGTCCTACACACCATTGCTGTGTTAAAGCCGTGTGCATCAATAAGCTTTTCAGTCTCTGAACCCTGGAGATTTGAAACAGAATTTCCAAAGACTAGATAAATGAGTGGAATGTCCAGAGAAAGCGTGCTGCTTTCCATTTCATCAAAGGGGTCCTTTTTCTCCTGGCCTCAGTCTACCTCTCTAGAATCATTCCCTGCCACTCCAGTCTTCTTCACATTCTATCTTCAAATCTCATTTCTCAAATGCACCATTCTTCATGTGTTTTTCCTCTTGGCACTGTTCATGTTTCTAACTATAAGGCCTCCCTGCTCTTCTTTAATTATTCATCATCCCCCAAACTTCAGCTCAAATGTTACTTCCTTTGTACTCAAGAGGAAAATCACTCAAGATCAAAGAGGGAGGGTTGAGTGAAATTACAGTGACTCATCATCAGACTATATAAAGAACTCCTACAAATCACTTCCTCCAAAAGAGGATACACAAATGACCAATAAGCACATAAAAAGATACCCAGCCTCATTAGTACTCAAGGAAAATCAAATTAAAGTAAAACAAAATACCATTTTAGAATGGCTAAAATTAGACAGACTGACAATACCAAGAGGCATGCAGACAGGAAGCAACAGGAACCTGTTGGTAGTATAAATAAATTGAACTAGACTGAACCAAAGCCCACACTCGGACACAGTAATTCCATGCCTAGGTTTACACCTGTGGTAGTTTGCAAACAATGGCCATGAGGTCCTCCCATCCTCATGTGTACACTAGGAGTCAGCCTTGTGTCTCGCTTTCAGCCATAAAATGTAACTGTGTGACTTCCAAGGCAAAGCCTGAGTAGGCCTTACAGCTTCCAAGTTTGCTGTCTTGGAACTCAGCTGCTGTGTAAAGAAGTCTGGAATACCTACCAGGAAGGATACATGAAGTTTTAGCTGGTAGCCCCAACTAACTGCAAGAATGTGAGGGAGACAATCTCAGCCCAGCCAGTCCCAGACAGCCCCTAGAGGATTGCAACTGCATTAGAGAACCCAGGTGAGACCAGTGGAAGAAACACCCAGAGCCTGGGCCAAGCGTAGCAATATTAGAGAATAAACTAGTATGTGTACCAAAAGACGATCAGCAGCCCTATTCATAAAAGACAAAAACTGGAAACAACCCATCAAGAAGAAAATAAGCTGGGCATGATGGCTCACAAGTGTAATCCCAGCAATTTGGGAAGCCAAGGAGGATCACTTGAGACCAGGAGGTTGAAACCAGCTGAGGCAACATAGTGACACTCTGCTTCTACCAAAAAAAAAAAAAAAAAAATTAGTGTCGTGGCTTGCACATATAGGCCTAGCTTCTGAGGAGGCTGAGGCAGGTGGATCACTGGAGCCCAGGAGTTCGAGACTGCAGTGAGCTATGATCACACCACTGCACTCCAGCCTGGGTGACAGAGTGAGACTCCATCTCAAGAAGAAGGAGAAGGAGGGGAGGAAGGGGAAGGAGGGGAAGGAGGGGAGGGAGGGGAAGGGGGGGAAGGAGGGGAAGGAGGGGAAGGAGGAGAAGAAGAGGAAGAGGAAGAAGAAGAAAGAAGAAGAAGGAAGAAGAAGAAGGAGGAGGAGGAGGAGGAGGAGGAGGAGGAGGAGGAGGAGGAAAATAGATAAAGAAAATGTAATATCTTCATGCTCTGGAATACTATACACCATATTTGTATATGCTCTCTCTCTTTTTCTCTTGCACACGTGCATGCACACACACATACATACAAAAACACACACATACATATACAAAACTAGATGCCACATCACCTATGTTCCTTAATTCTTTGCAACTTTCTTTGAGTATCAGTCTTGTTAATCACCTGGGTCAGCCCCCTCCACAGAGCCCTGCACCCCTCAAACTAGAAATACTGTCTTTTCTCCCTTCTCAGCTGTGTGATAATTAGAAAGTAGGATAAAGGAAAAGATGGAAGAAAGGAGAAGAAGAAGGAAAGGAAAGTGGGAAGGAAGACGGATAATTGTGTTACCTTTTATGTTACGTGCGGTGCAAATCACTTACCTCTAGTCTAGCTCAGAGTCAAGAGAGGGAGGAAGAGAGGCAGGAAAGGAGGCAAAGAAGAAAGAAATGGAGGAAAGATGGTGTATGTAGGAGAATCCTTCTCTCTCTTCAGTTGGAATCAGCAATCCCCTATGCTCAGGTCTTGTCCCTATTTTAACTCTTCCCTTTCAGCACCTAAGGAGGCATCAGGTTGCAGATAAGGCATCCAGGTTCTTTTCTGTGGTCTGGAATATTTATATCTAGCCCACCAATAGGCATAACATTCTGTGTGGTCAGTGAGTTCTTTTGCAAGTTGTCATTTTTTTCACTGTGGGCCTCCCATCTGAAATTCCTTAAATGATGAAATGCAAGAGCTTTGTCTGAGGACAGAATCAGGTGCTTACCTCACTCTTGTGCCAGATAAAATGTGCCAGGCTAACGTTAACTGTTAGCATGCTGCAATAATTGTACACTTTTCATTTTAAGAATACTGGGGTTGGCCAGGCACGGTGGCTCATGCCTGTAATCCCAGCGTGTTGGGAGGCCAAGGCGGGTGGATCACCTGAGGTCAGGAGTTTGAGACCAGCTGGCCAATGTGGTGAAACCCCATCTCTACCAAAAATACAAAAATTAGCCGGGTGTGGTGGCGCACGCTTGCAATCCCAGCTACTTTGAAGACTGAGGCAGGAGAATCACTTGAACCCGGGAGGCAGAGGTTGCAGTTATCCGAGATCATGCCATTGCACTCCAGCCTGGGCAACAAGAGAGGAACTCCATCTCAAAAACAAAACAAAACAAAAAGAATACTGGGCTTAAAAGACTGCTATTTACATGGCCTCAGTTGACAATAGCCTTACAAATTATGGCAGACTGAATTCATGCATCGTGCCAGATATGCATAGCCATGCCTACTTTCCCTGCCTCTGTGTGTTACACACTCACCTTGCTTTCTTGCCTGAGTGGTCTTAGCAAAGTTCAAACCTTTCCCACAGTCTTAGTGTCAGGTCACTGCTGCTGTTGTCTGCTACAAATGGTGAACCCCCACACCTGGTTTCTGCTGACCAGAAGAAACTGACCCTGTCCTGACTTTCTCCAGCAGTTGCCTGGAAAAACCAGGTTACTCAACCAATAAGTATGAGGGAGTAACCCTTTGTAGAACAGATGTTGACCAACAGAAAATAGAGGATGGGAAAGAGTTGTTACGTAAACGCTTCTCCCTCTTCTCACCCAATTGCCTTTTCCAAGATGCAATAGATTATACAATTTCCATAAGACAGAATAATCAGCGCATTTGCCATGAATCTGTGGCTAGCTCAATAATGTATTCCCTTGTATTTGCTCTTTCTCCTCCCTTGCGTCACTTTTCATTTTCCTTCATTCCTACTCCCCAGGGTTTATAGCCCAATAAACTGTTAATACGTATGTTTTTGCTCCAGACTGATGTTAACTGCCTCCCATGAACCATGAAATGCCCTGTCAGGAAGGTTTTTCTACCATTTCACAGATGAGGAAACTGAAGTCAAGAGTGAAGAAGTGACTTGCCCATGGTCATTCAGGAATCAATGAATGACTCTGACTCTCACAAGCTACAGTGACTCTTTCTTTCTGATATTATCCCTGCCTTCCCCTGCACACAGAGTGAGGCTGATGGTTTATATTATTTGACCTGCCCCATGTGCAGGGCTGACTCAACCTTGGGTGGATTTTGAAATTGAGACTGAGAAACACCAGTTATGCTGGGCTGTTTGTAGAGAACTCTGGTTGTAAGAGTTGCATTTGTGGGTTAGCCACAAGGGCAGAGAAGCAGAAAAGGTGACGTGCAGAGGAAGAAGAATGAAGTAACCACACTGAGACGCTGAGATGAGAGGCAGGGAGAGAGTACTTTTCCTCTATCCTCTGAAGTTTCAACTGTCTTTGGAGTCCATGAACACCTTGGAAGACTTCCAATAAGTCAGCATGTTTTTGTTTATGGTAGCTTGAATTAACTTCTGTTACTTATAAGCAAGTAAACCTTTACTAAAACACTGGCATTACTTGCTCATTCATTCATTCATGATCAAACATATATCAACTATCTACTTGCTCATTCATTCATGATCAAACATGTATCGATTACCTACTCCAGGCTAGGTGTTAAGGATAAAGAGGTATAAAATTCAGGAATGGCTGCCAAGTAATTTACAATTTAGAAGGAAGGTGGATGTATATTTTAATGACAGTAATAAACATTTATGTATGCTTGCCATGTGCCAAGCAATGTGCTGAACACTTTATATGCATTGTGTCATTTAATCTTTACAGTAATACTATGAGGTGGGTACTATTATTATCCCCATTTTATGAAAAATGAAACTGAGTCTTAGGAAGGTAAAGTCACTTACCTCAAATCACCCAGGCAATATGTTGTGGAGCTGGAATTCAGATCCAGGCAGTCTAACCCCAAAGTCCACATTCTTAGCCTCTACATGACATAATTGTAGTGCAAAGTAATTAATAAGTCCCGGAATGGAAGACAAATATAAAATAAGGAGATGTGAGTACCAGGAGGGTCTCGGGGTGCAGATTAGGATAGGGCTTACAAAGAGAATAAAACTGAGCCAGGACTTGAAAAACATGAGTGGAAATTTGTTGAACCAAAAGGGGGAAGTCCTTACACTCAGGAGTAAGTACAAGTTCAAAGGCAAAAGGTAACAGAACATGGACATTTCAAGAACTTGATGGTTAGTGCATGGTGGTGGTTGGGAAGTGCACTGACGGAGCAAGCAAATATGGGGAGGTCTGCAGAAATCAGATTCCAAGTTCCTTGTAGCCTTGTCCTGCAGTTTGATGTTTGTTATGTGGAAATAGGGAACCACTAAAGAATTTTAAGGAAGAGAATGACATGATCATTGGCCACAGTGTGGGAGATGGATTGGGAGGCTTGGGGGTCGCCTAGGAGCCTCTGAGAGATGAAGAGGATCAGAAACAGCACAGCTGGGAGATAGAGAAAGACTCAAGCTGGAGAGATGTTTGAAAGGTAGAACTGAATAGCGGTCCATTTGACAAAAGTGTCAACCAAAATCTAATTTACCTTAATTTGAAAATTTATCTACTATTATGCATCACAGTGAATAAATATTAAAAACATGGAATACTAGAACTTTTTTTATTATACTTTAAGTTCTAGGGTACATGTACACAACGTGCAGGTTTGTTACATATGTATACATGTGCCATGTTGGTGTGCTGCACCCATTAACTCATCATTTACATTAGGTATATTTCCTATTGCTATTCCCCGCCCCCCCCCCCAAATAGGACCCGGTGTGTGATGATCCCCTTCCTGTGTCCAAGTGATCTCATTGTTCAATTGGAATACTAGAACTATTAAGTGATTTACAGGATCTCTAAGCTTATTGGAGAGAAAAGAAACAATCTGGATTGAAAAAAGCTGATGCATTCCTAGAAAATGTTGAAATCCCATCCACTTTGGCTTCTCTGGGCAGAATATTTTTGTCTTAAAAAATTAGCAACCATAATGTGGGTTTTTTTCATGTGTATCATAAGAAGAGTAAACTGAGAAGTGAGCAAAGTGTGCCTGGTTCCTCCCTTGCTGTCCTCCTTGTCTCTACCTGCCAACCCTCCACCCCCACTCCACCCCTGCCATAACTTTCACCTCTCTGGGCTGTTTTCTGTTGGACGCATTTCCATTATAATGATGGCCAATGTATTTTCCAATGGCACAGGGGCTGGAGAGGAAATACTGAAGATTAAAATATGACCAGTGTCAAAAATTAAAATGATGCCTCTTTCATGGAGGCAATAAGTAGATGTAAATGTTTGCTATTTTTGTCCTGAAGTCCTTTGATTATTTTATTGTCCCCAAAACTAAAGATGTCTTATATTTTTTAAGCTGAGAGGAGCCATCTTGTTCAATCTTCCTTGTTTAGAAACAGGAAACTTAAATACAGGGATTGAAACTTTTCTCTCTCTGAATCCAGGGTCTTTCACTCCCATGCTGTCTCACATCCTTGGCCTGAGTAGTTTAAACCAAGATTACATATTAAAGGTCTGATGGCCAGTGTAGCCCACAGTCATGTCTTGCTTGGCTGGCACTGTGTTTTAAATTTTCTTTGAATGTTTTAAGATGGATTATTCACTGCTCAGTTTGAAAAGGCTCTGTCATTCTCCGTAGTCTTACAGTTGGCCCGATTCAAACATTCAGGTTACTTAACATGCCTGTGTAGGGATGCCGGTTTGTGTATGAAAGTAAAATACATAGTATATAAAATCATGATGCTAGCATTTTGTCCTTCCTGTCACTTCATGGCTGCTTATCTCTTCCGAGTTGTTAGAAGGCCTAAATAAGCTAATGGATGTAAACCTTTATATAAACTTTAAAGTATAGTGTGCTCATGTGAACCATTAGAAATTATGTAACTAACACTTAATTACCTGAGTGCAGATACAATGTCATACACTTTATTCCCCTTCTTCGAGTCACACTGACATTGTATTTCCAGTCAAACATCCCTTGTTTGGCACAGTGAAGATCTCACAGAGGGTAAGGGATGAAATTATACAAAAAACAAGAGTCCACAGACTTTTGCAGACATCTTCAAAGTTCCTAGACCTCCAAGAAAGGACTTGGATATACACTTTCTAGTACTTAGAGACCAGAGCAAGTTTCTAGGACTTTATAATATATATAATTTGTATTCATTCTATCTGTGGCTATAGCCTTAATCTTGTTTCACCTGTGCTTTCTTGACTACTTCGAATATATGTAAACCTGACATCTTGTGGAGCCTTATAAACTGCTTTAAATTCTTTGTGGAACAAAATCAATAATCAATAAATGTTTATGAGGTTGATCCATATGAAACTGCTGTTTCAAAATGGTTTTAAAAAACATCAACGTCACGTATTTATAGTACTTGTCTAAATACATTTTAGTGCTGTAAATGCCCCATAATCCAAGCTCCTGAGGATGTGCCAGTCCATGTGGAAGGATTATAAGCTAGAGAGATGGGAGATCTGTATTCTAATCCCAGCTCTGCTACTAAGTACCTGAGTAATTTCAGGCAAGCATCATTTTGCTAAACGAGTAGAATAACCCCAGTCCTGCCTACTTAACAAGATTGTTACAAGGATCAAATGATAGGCAATATGTCCACACTCTCTATAAAGTCCTGTTAAAAAAATCTAAGAGGCTATTACACACTGAACTAAGCTCATCCAGAATTCCTCCCACTGAGCCCCGCTCTGTGTCCAGCCCCCTTGGAGTGTGCTGAGGGAAGTGTTCACCACCGATTCTCCTTCTCTTCTTTTTTTTTTTTTTTTTTTTTTTTTTTTTTTTTTTTTTTTTTTGAGACGGAGTCTCGCTCTGTCGCCCAGGCTGGAGTGCAGTGGCCGGATCTCAGCTCACTGCAAGCTCCGCCTCCCGGGTTTACGCCATTCTCCTGCCTCAGCCTCCCGAGTAGCTGGGACTACAGGCGCCCGCCACCTCGCCCGGCTAGTTTTTTTTTTTTTTTTTTTTTGTATTTTTTAGTAGAGACGGGGTTTCACTGGGTTAGCCAGGATGGTCTCGATCTCCTGACCTCATGATCCGCCCGTCTCGGCCTCCCAAAGTGCTGGGATTACAGGCTTGAGCCACCGCGCCCAGCCTCTCCTTCTCTTCTAATTACCTGCTCCCTGCTTTCAGCCCCTAACACCCAACCACAATTCCCAGTTTCCAGTCTTTCCACACATATTATCTCCTTGGCCACCCTCCCCTGACACTTCTGCAAGGAAAGCATTATCAAGTATTTACAGATAGTTAAAATCTGAAGTTCAGACACGTTTAGTAATTTTGTCTAAGGGCACACGTTTGTAAGTGCTACGGCTTTGATTTAAACTCTGTTGCTCTAACCCCAAGTTCAGAACTATTTCACGCAGGCAATTCCACTCTAGTATATCTTCCCACCACTGCAATCTGGCAGCCATACCATTTGATAGTTCCATAAACCTGGACAAGTTACTCGGCCTCTCTTGCTTCAGTTTTCTCATCTGTAAAATGGGGATATTCATAGGACAAAAATTTGTGGTGCACTGGCTTAGCACGGGGCCTTAGCACAGGGTAAGCGCTTAATAAATGCTAGATTTCCGAAACCCAGGGAGGCCACACCGTTTGGCTGAAGTTTTCGCGGAAGCTTGGGAGATATCTTTACACTCCGCCTCTTCCTTCTGCAGTCACGGGAAGCAGTTACGAGCAGATCAGAAATCGAACACGTTTGCTTTTGCGATTCGAGAGCTCTTTCTGGCGCGGAGCTAGGGGCGGTGTTACGTAGCTGCCCTGAACTAAGAGCAACGGTGGCCGGGGGCTAGGGAGCCTGGCTGTCGGCGCTCACTGTGCGCCTTGGGCTGTGGGGCGCGGGCTCTGTCCGAGGTACTGAACTCCGGGGCTCCGGCCGCGCCGGCAGAGTGTGCCGGCGTCCATTATTGCCAGTGTCTGTGGGCATCTTCCAGAAGGCCGAGCATGGGGGTCAGGTGAAACCAGGGCGGTAAGTGTTTCTCCCATCATTTCCCAGAAATGCCTAGATGCCTACTTTTTATAATTTCGTGCACATTTTCAGGATCATAACCTCTCACCGCCAGTTCCTCACAGGTTTCTGCAAAAATTAACGACCTTTCTCCCCATTCAGTCCCTGCAAAAATCCAGACACCTATCGCCCAGTCCCGCTCCGCAACCATTTCCTACAAGAATCCAGGCCCCTACGCATCTCATCCCCACGCGTCAATGCAAAAATAAAAAATGTTAAATCCGCCTTCCATTCCCGTCTCCCACAATTTCCTGTGATAAAAGCAAGCTCTGTCCTACCAGTTCCCCACTCCTGCCTGTGGCTAAACAGCATGGACTGACTTCTTGGGAGCTCGAGGTCCCCACCCGGGTGACCAATGCAGACCCCTGGGGGGTGGGCTTACCTGGTGGGGACAATCGCCGAGCGAGGCCACCTGGGTCCAAGCTATGGGTAGTGTCATTATTATTCCCAAAGCAAAATCAGGGGGCGTCTCGCACCCCTACCTGCAGCTGCGGGTTGGCTGGCAGAGGGCACTGCCAGACTGAACCAGCGCCGGGAGCTGGGGCTACTCCGGGCCCCAAGGGTCCTGTTGAGTCACTTGCCCAGAACTTCTTCAAGATTCATGAATAAAACCTCTGCGTCAGTTCCTTCAAATCATTCCACCTTTCCTCCAAGTTGCGGTGTGAACAGGGGAGTTTTGAGTTTGGTTTGGTCTGGTTTTAAGAAAAAGAAAGAAGCATGAAAGAAAGATAGGAATCGCCCCCGGTTCCGCGCTGCGGGTGTGCAGGTCTCTGCGCAGCCCCAGCCCTCCAGCTTGGTCTTCGGCCGGCTGTGCTGGCTGACGACGCGCTGCTGCCCGCTGGCGCCGAAAGCAGCTCTCCAGCCGAGACGGGCGAGGGTTGTGTGGGTGTGCGAGCTGCGAGGAAGGAGGAAGGAGGGGGCCGCGGGGGTGGGGAAGTGCCTACCTGCAACCTCGGCAGAGGCGCCTGCCGCCCCACCCCCTCGACCCTAGCTCTTGGGGCTCCGACTCGCTCAGCAACTTAGCAGGGGGCTCCTACACTCCCCAAGGGTGAGCGCGGAGCAGGCGCGGCCACCCTTGGGGTCCGGAGAAGTGAAGCGACGCTCCCAAAGTCTGACGTTGCAGGTCTCAGACCCTGGCAGGGATTTGAACTTGTGTCTCCTTTGTTCTTTCTGCGGCCCTGCCCTCCTCGGCTTTCCTTCACATACGCCCTGGAATCTCAAGGCTGTTTGTCCACAGTGTAGGAAAGAGAGGGAGACAGGAGGGTGCCGGTGTGATCCTCAAAACTGGAGGGCAATCTGATGATCAGGGCTAGTTCCATGGCCATTGGATTTCATTCCAAATCCATGCTTTTGCCTGCCCGCTACCTATTCCCAGGGCTTCCCGTGGAGTCGTTCGCTGACAATCTTTGTTTCCTTTTTACAAAGTAGTTAATAGTTACTGTATATGATTGAAAGCATAAGGCATTGTATTTAGAAAGTAAGTGGCTCATGCTTGTAAATCGCAGTGCTTTGGGAGGCCAAGGCAGGAGGACCGCTTGAGGCCAGGAGTTCAAAACCAGCCTGGGCAACATAGTGAGACTTACAAAAAAAAAAAAAAAAAAAAAAAAAAAAAAAAAAAAGTCTCTACAAAAAAAAATAAAACTAAAATGCTTTCCAAAAAAAAAATAGAAAGTGAGTGCCCCCTCCTCCCCCACCCTGCAGTGTCCTTCCCCAGTAATCAGTTCCCCAGAGGTAACCAGCATTTTTGACTAGATACACGTATATGCACACAGGGGTTCTATTTGCCCTATGTTTTTTAAATCCCTACTTCTTGAGTCATTTTTAGTAATTTATATTTTCCCAGGATATTGTCCATCTCATCTGCATTTTCAAATTTTCTGGCACAAAGTTACAAATAGTGTCACCTTTTATTTATTTTCATCTCTGATACTGTTCTGTGCCTTCTTCTTATTGCTGATGTTGTTTATTTGTGTTTTCTGTTGCTCCATTCCCATTTTTTTCAATCAAGCTTGCTGGAGGATTATCAATTTTGTCTTTTAAGTGCAAAAATATTGTTCCATAAGTTGCCTTTATCACTTAGTGTCTATAGTATCAGTTAGAGAAATGTACCTTCCTAGTACCCAATATTTATGATGACTGACTACTGTTTATGGAGTTTTTCTCTCTAAAGCAGTTTCAAATACATGTCTTATCATTCATGGTTTCTAGATTTCCCATCTTGCCAAGGGAGGCTGCATACACCAGAATCACAATACAGTTCCCTAAATGTTCTAGCAAGGTATAGCTCTGTTGTTTAGATTATCATTTCATCTGGAAATTGTATTTGTGAACAGGGTAAGGTAAGGATCTGACAAAAATGAAAACCCAATTGTCCCAACACCAATTCAAAAAGTCCATTCTTCTCTCACTGATTTCAATGCCACCTTTATAACACTTTATATTTCTCAAAACAAACTCTACTTGGTTAATGTATGTTATTTTATACAAATACACTGCTAGATTGGAATTATTTATTTATGTTAATATAAGGTTTATTTCATCTATATTAATAAAAAAATTGTGTTCTTTTTTCTTTTTAGGGGATAAGGGTTCTCATTCAGCTTTGGTGCAAGGTTATGGTAACTTTGTAGAATGATTTTGGAAGCATTCTGTTTTTTCCTACACTCTGGAATATTCAAATCATCAAGTTAACTATCTGTTCATTGAGAGTTTCATAGAACATGCCCATGAAACCATCTGGACTTGATGGATTTTAGAAGGCTAGATCTTTGATTATCTTCTCAAATTCATTGATGATTGTTGGCATATTCATCATCTAACCCCTCCTGAGTCAATTTTGGGTAATTTGTATTTACCTAGAAAAAAGTTCATTTCATCTACATATTTTAATGTATTGGCATAATGTTACAAATTATGCTCCTTTATAATTTTTCATGTCCTTAAATCTATTCCTACATCCCCTTTTTATTCCTGATGCTGTGTTCTCCCTCACTGTTTTTGGTGTTTGATGTTATTTTGCTGTGAATTATATGATCTACATCATTTCCATGTTGTGCTCTATTTATATGACCAATAAAAAGTTCTCCATGAGCATTTTCCCTCATACTTAATGTAGAAACAAAATGTGCATTCTGTGTTTTGGGGCACAAACAATACAAGTACACCTGCAAAGTTAATTGTAGATTAGTACCTGTATTAGTCTTCTCTCACCCTGCTAATAAAGACATACCTGAGACTGGGTAATTCATAAAGGAAAGAGGTTTAATGGATTCACAGCTCCACATGGCTGGGGAGGCCTCACAATCATGGTGGAAGTCATAGGAGAAGCAAAGTCATATCTTACATGGTGGCAGGCAAGAGAGCTTGTGCAGGGGAACTCCCATTTATAAAACTATCAGATCTGATGAGATTTATTCACTACCATGAGCACAGTATGATTCAATTATCTCCACCTGACCCTACCCTTGACATGTGGGGGTTATGGGAGCTACAGTTCATGAGATTTGGGTGGGGACACAGCTAAACCATATCGGTACACTTTACATCTTTACTCTGGACTACGGGCAGCGTAGTGTATTGATTAAGAGCACAGACTCTAGGATCAGACTGCCTGTATTTAAATCCCAGCTCCAGCACTGATTAGCTGCATGGTCTCCAATGAGACACCAAATGTCTTTGTGTCTCAGTTTTCTCCTCCATAAAATTGGGTTAATTATAGTATCTACTTCCTAGAACTGGGATAAGAGGCAGCTAAGGTAAAGCATGTAAAATGTTTAGTGCAGCGTCTGATAGGGAGTAAGCACTCTGTATGTGTTAACTACATTTATCTGCCTGATCTATCACTATTCAAATTAAACTGTTAAGGTCTCCCAAAAGGCTTGAATTCATTTTGTTTTTCAGCAAAAATTTATTATTGAGTAGGGGCTATGTGACCTGATCTGCCTTCTTTTGGAGTGCTATAGATTTAGCTGTGAATAAGACAGACACATTCTCTGCCTTTGCAAAGGAGCCTTCTAAAGACTTGTCAGCATCTCTTTGGAGATGTGTGTGTATATATGTGTGTAAGTGAATCAACTCACACTGTTCCATGAAGCAAAAGGCCTTTTGCAACCTATTCCAAGTCTGCTTTCTTATGGGTATCTCAGCTACTTCCTCAGAGATGCACCTTATATGCTAGGCCTACTTGATGAATAACAACAACAATAATACTTTTTAAAAAATTCTAATAATAGCAATAGAAGATTTGAATATCTACTACTATCAATGGTCCAGCTAAAAACCACCAGGAACCCACTTACAGTTGAACAAATTGGCTGTATCACTTGTTGCAGCGAGGGAGAACACATACATTGGGGAATCGTGGGGTGTCTCACTTAAGAAGGTGCTAGAAAGAATTTGTCATGGAATTTGGGCTGTGGTTGAGAGATTTGTGGGAGGATTCACCCACTCTTACACAGGGGGTTGACATGTGGGGGTTATGGGAGCTATAGTTCATGAGATTTGGGTGGGGACACAGCGAAACCATATCAGTACCCTTTATGTGAAAGTAGTCTTTGTTGACCTCTTGAGCAGTTTCCCTCTCCAGAGTATAGTGTCAGTAAGTCATTGTCCATAAGGAAGAGAAAGTCAGATTCAGAGGTAAGCACTGAGTTCCTTAGGCAGAGTTGTCAGCAAGAGTCATCTGATTCATTGAATTCACACAGATTGGGAGGCCAAGTTCTAGGAGGAAGAGATGCTTCCCTAGAATCACATGACAAATTCAATACCAGTCTTGCCAGGTCTCTTGAGACCAGCATTGTGTGATTAGATATGTGCCAGAATATTGTAAATTTTAGAATAACTTTTACTAGATTTGTATCACAATGTGTTAGATGTATATTTTTAAAAATACAGATAAGATATGGATTTTTTTTTCCAACCTTCTATTCCACTTTTTAATTTTAAAAATTAGTTCCAAATATTTGTATTGCACATTTAAATTGGCTCACAATTGATGCAAGTGACACAAAACCACATCTTAAACAAAGAGGTGTTTCTTTTCTTTTCTTTTTTTAATTGTAGTAAGAACACTGACCCTGAGATCTACCCTCTTAACAAATTAAGTGTACAATATAGTATTGTTGTTAACTACAGACACAGTGTTATGTAACAGATCCCTAGAGGACTTGTTTTCTCTATATAACTAGAAGTCTGAAGGTAGGCAGTTGGGGATGATGGTTCAGAGGCTCAGAACTTTCAAGGCCAGCAGTGATGCTCATGGCCTTTCTCCTTGAGTTTGCTAGAAGGCTGCTGATAGCTCCAAGTATAGCATCCACATTGCAGATAGGAAGAATGGAAGGGGCGGGCACAGTCACATCAGTCCCTTTTATCAGAAGAGCAAAACTTTCCCAGCAGTACATCTCCCAGTCGACTTTTTCGTGAATTTTTTTAATTAGAAATGGGTCCTTAACCCTTAATAGTTTAAGGAGACAGAAGGAAAGAAAGAAAGAAAGAAAGACAGAGAGAGAGAGAGAGAGAGAGAGAGAGAGAGAGAGAGAGAGAGAGAGAGAGAGAGAGAGAAAGAAAGAAAGAAAGAAAGAAAGAAAGAAAGAAAGAAAGAAAGAAAGAAAGAAAGAAAGAGAAAGAGAGAGAGAAAGAAAGAGAGAAAAGGAAGGAATGGGTCATACGCAAGAGATGTTGGGGAAATGGAAAGCAAGCTTGTTGTGATTGACTGAGATCAAAAAATGATTCCTATCCTTGGTCTGGTCTAATGCCGTCTCAGATAAAATACAGTTCTGTTAGCAAGACAATAAATGGGAAATGGATAATGTGACTATCGCAGTGCTTTTTATGAAAAATGTGGAAAACACTGATTAGCAAGAAAAAGAGACTATATATACACATATATAATATACAATAAACCTTAATTTACACAAATATAATTAAATAATGCAGCACATTATATTCATTTTATTCATTTGTATCTCCCTTTTCTTCCTTAAAAATAAGCTATAAAGCTATCAATTTAGATTATAATTTTTTACTCTACTATCTTTCCAGTCATTACGTGCTATTCTTTTACTTTATTGTTTGTTTGTTTGTTTGTTTGAGATGGAGTCTTGCTCTGTCACCCAGGCTGGAGTGCAATGGCGTGATCTCAGCTCACTGCAATCTCTCTCTTCCGGGTTCAAGTAATTCTCCTGCCTCAGCCTCCTGATTACAGGCACGTGCCACTATGCACAGCAAATTTTTGTATTTTTAGTAGAGAGAGGGTTTCACCATTTTGGCACGGCTGGTCTTGAACTCCTGACCTCAGGTGATCCACCCCCCTCGGCCTCCCACAGTGCTCGGATTACAGGTATGAGCCACTGAGCCCAGTTGCTTCTACTTTATTGTTAATGGCTATATTATATTTTAGTGTATGCATGAATCATAATTTCTTTAACCAATTATCTGTTTAATGTTAGGGTTTCACATAGTTTCCATTTAAAATAACACTGCAATGAATTAATCTCAGTTAATCTTTTTCAAAATTCTGAGTTATTTCCTTAGAGCAAAACATTTGAAGTTTTAGACACAAAGTTTTAATACTTTTGATATAGATTGAAAAATTACTCTCCAGAAAGGTTGCACCAATTTTTATTAATTCTTTATCATATTTGGAAATGCATCCTCAACCACACTTGATCTAATCATTAAAGAAAGTTGGCAATTTGATAGTTAAAAATAAAAGTATCAGGTCACTGTTTTATTTATTACTAGTCAGATTGAATTTTTAAAATGTTTACTGGCTCTCTTTCTGTAAATTGCCTATTCTTATCTGTTACTTATTTTTCTGCTTGTGTTTGTGATTAATAGTTTATTATAAAATGTAAAGTAAATAATATTGTTCATAATTTCCCTATCCAGAGAGATGATAATCACTATTACTCATCTATAATTCATACAAATTCCCTCCCTCTCACCCACTATCTCTCTCTTTCTCTCCTCTGCTCCTCCCCTATCTATCCATCTATCTGTCTTTCTTTCTTTCTATCTATCTATCTATCTATCTATCTATCTATCTATCTATCTATCTATCTTATAAGTATTTCCTTTGACTAGATTTCCAAAACAGGTAACAAAATCTTTAGGCTTTGGTTAAGAATGGTCAAATTGCTCTCTGAAATGTACCATGATACACTCTCATGAGCACTATGGTAATACTATGTTTTAAAGTATTTGCTAATTTGAGAGGCAAATTGGAAAGTCTTCTTGTCTGTGATTATGTCCTCATTTTACTATTCCTAATGTTGGCTATTTGGGGTCTCTTTTCTCTTAAGAAGACTTGGTCAGGGCTTATCTATTTTGTTGTTTTCTTTCCAAGACAGATCTTTCATGCTTGATAATTATAATATTTTTCTATTTATAATTCATTTTGTATTACTTTTATCTCAATTTCACATTCCCATTTTCCTTCCTTGGCTATTCATTTCCTAGCTTTCTGAGTTGAATACACACTTAATTCAGTTTTACTCTTCCTTGTATAGAGTTGAATTCTTTTAAGGATTCAAATCATCCTCAAGGTACAGCTTTGCCAAATCCATCCCTCCCTCCTTTTTTCCCCTGACACAAAAACAACTTTTTGAAAAACAAACAAACAAAATCGTACTCTATCATAAGAAAAATTTCAAAAAAGTCAAAGAAATATAAAGATAAAGGAAAATCACCTGACATTCTATAATTCAGAGCTGACTACTATTATCATTTTGGGGATCATCTTTCCAGAATTTCTGTTTTATAAATGTACCTAAAAATGATGTGAAAATGGTGTCATACTATACTTTTAACAATATGCTGCATACTGAAAACCTTTTCCTGCCAGTGAACAGAGTGTACATAATAGCTTTTAATGGTTAAGTTATAGTCTATTGTATAAATGTAGTGTAGTTTATTTAACCAATCCACAAGAGACGTACATTTTGCCTGTTTCCAATTTTTCAACATTTTAAACAAGAATTATATCTTGTATTTGTCCAACTATGCTCTTAGAGTAAATACGTACAAAAGAAATTGCTAAGTAAATATGGAGACAATATTTAACTTTTTTTTTTTTGAGACGAAGTCGCTCTCTGTCACCCCGGCTGAAGTGCAGTGGCATGATCTCAGCTCACTGCAACCTCCACCTCCCAGATTCAAGTGATTCTCCTGCCTCAGCCTCCTGAGTAGCTGGGATTACAGGTGCATGCCACCACGCCTGGCTAATTTTTGAATTTTAATAGAGACGGGATTTCACCATGTTGGTCAGGCTGGTCTCGAACTCCTGACCTCAAATGATCCACTGGCCTCGGCCTGCCAAAGTGCTGGGATTACAGGCGTGAGCCACTGTGTCTGGCCACAATATTTAACATTTTAATAAATATTTGTACCCCATCCTCCTGAATGTTTATAAAAATTTACACTCCACCAACAAAAGATGGTACTAAACATATTTATATACCATCAGCAATTCTGGACATTATCAAGCTTTTTAATCCCTAACAATCTGATAAGGGGGAAAAAAGGTCTTATTTTTATTCTTGTTTCTTCAAAAATGAATATATTGATGAAATCTGTGTCTATTTACAGGTTGTTTGTATTGTGTGTGTGTGTATATATGTGGATTTGTTGTCCATATACTTTCCTATTTTTATTTCTCTTATTAACTTTTAAAACTTTCTCCATATTTTACATTTTATTCTTAATCTGTCATACATATTTAAAATATTTTCCCAGTTTTTATTTGTATTTTAGGTTTATTATCTTGTCTTTTGCCATAAATAAGTTTTAGGAATTTTTTAACCTAAAGATTATGAGAAAATTCCAACCTTCTTTTGACTGTGAAATCTTATAATTTCACATTTTGCAGATAGAATTTTGCTCCATCTGGTATTTATTCTGTGAAATTAACTAGATATGCACTGAAATCAGTTGTGTTCCAACAGACAAGTAATTTCCCCAATACAATTTTTTCCCAATATAATTTTTTAGGAAAATATTTTCCTACGTTTTTGAATGCTACCCTTATCACACACTAAATTGCCAGAAAAACTGGAATTTATTTGTGAACATTCCTTCCTATTCCATTGATCTATTTTTCCTTCTATTTGTGTCACCTCATTCTGATTAGTATAAGTTTATGACACACTTCATATGTAGTGGGAGACTTTTTCCTTAAACTCCCTCTCCAAACAATCTGAATTTTATCACAGATTTACTCTTCCAGATTAACTTTAGAATCGTCAAGTAAAGTTATAAAAAGACAACATTTGGATTTTACTGGGATTATGTTGAATGTTTTATTTGATGAAATATCAGTTCACCCTTAATAAAGCCATCTTGCTTAATAACGTTATCTTTTTTCATATTAGAACTTTATATTTCTTGCTAAACGGATTCTGCTATGATATTTTAAATTTTCTCCCAAATGTAAATGGTTTTTCTTCTATTCTATTTTCTAACTTAATACAATTGAAACGTAAGATAGTTATTGATTTTTATATGCTCATTTTGTAATTTGCCAATTTACTGGGTTCCCTAAATGTTTCAATTGACCCCCTTTGTTTTCTAGGTATACAATCTTGTAATATGCAAATAATTATTTTTCCTGTCTTTACAATGAGTATATTTTCATACTTCATTTCTTATCTAATAGTATTGCTTAGCACTTCAGAAATTACATTAAATAAAGGATATGGTAGTCCAAATCTATCCTCCTTTCTGACATTACTGAGAAAATTGGTTACGTAGATATTCTAACATTGCCATCTTGGACTGGAAGACACCCCTAGAATTTACCGGTGATGTTCATGATCCTTTAAGGGTGTTCTTCAAGATTCATATGTGATGTAATAACTTTATGCTTGAAGCCAGATGTTCTTGAAACAGATATAAGAGTCATATCAGGAGTAAAAATCTGATAACACACACCATCTGTCAGTATCCTAAAATAAAAGATTACAGTTTTGATCTAATAGTGTTTTCCTTTCTAACCATCATGATACTGTTCAGTAATCTTCTTATTGCTGAGGATCAATTTGAGGTCTATATTTCCAGTGAAAAATCTTACATCATTTTAAAGAATTATCAGCTCCAGGCTGGCATAAAACCTCAGTCTTTCTCAAGGTGATTGGTGATTACAGACTGTAGACTTCCACAGAAAAGCCAATGTCTCCCTGACCATAAGTCTCCAAGGCTCAATCTACAAACACTTCACAGTAAGTCTTCTGAGCTCAATAATCTGAGTCAATTCATAGATTACTCTCTCCCCATGAAGCCTACTTGGTCTATTTATTTGGATGAGGTCCCCAGGAGTACAAGAAATATTTTCTGACAGTAACTCTTAGCCTCCTTTTATCTTTCAGTCTATGTTATAAGATGGAAACATTTAGCAAGATTGATTGGATTACCTACGCTGGTTCACTCAGCCAGTAATGGCAGTAAGTCATCCAATGAACATTACATTTTGAAGCAACCAACATGAGTAGCATCATGGGACATGGCTTTCTAAGCAGTGAGACCTTCCTGAAACCACTCAATACCTTGGGCACCAGCCTGTGTAAAGTGATGACACTGATTTAAGATAGTACTCATAGATGCATATGTCAAACAATAATAAATATTGTGAGCAGAGAGTAAGAATTTGCCAACAAGGAAATTATGTTTTTTTTTTAGGTTTAGACAGAACAGGTCAGAGTGGCCAGAACCTGAAATTCCTTTTAATCTGTGCATCTCCCTAATCAGCTACTTGTGAGCAAGTTACTCATTACAAATAGGACTCCCCAAAGCCTTGGCACTATGAAGATACTCAGTGAGAGTGTATTGAATGGATGTGCAAATGCTGCAGATGCCATAGCTTAGATGAGAGATGAAGGATATGACCTCAGAGACCTTCAGGCCTGATGTTCAGCCCATTTTCAAGAACATGGGAAGGGAAGATATGTAGAATTTCTTTCCAGAAGGGTATTTAAAATGAACTCTGTCTTCCTGCCTACGAATGATTGGGCAATGTTTCTCATTCCCAGACTCAGTAGCAGTTTCCTTTAGAAAGAAATTTTATATTTGGGCCCCTAAGTCTCTGGAGCCTGGTGCTGTCACCTATCACCTGGCTAAATGCAAAGGCTCTGGCATCAACCCTAGTTACCACAGTGTGGATTTGGGAACAGACTATCATGTGCAGGGATTTTTGCCTCTGAAAATGTATCTTGAATTATCTGTTCAAAGCTATTGTCACCTGGGAAGCAACTTGAAAAGATACTTTAGAAAACTGGAATGTTCACATCTAATGGTATGCTGGTAAATGCAACTGGTTCTCTGGTGGGAAAAATGGATGTGAATGTGTATATACATATGTGTATGTGTGTCTATCTATGTATGTCTATGTATAGAGACACACAAATTTAAGTTTAAACTTTACTGATATAAAGAATGTATAAATAGTACATTATTTATAAATAATAAGAAAATATACAATGGTCTTTTTTGTAAATTCTCTATAATCAATTGATTGTCACGGAATGGTTTCACTGATATTGACAAACTCTTGTATCCCTGGTCAACCTATGAAGCAATTCAACTGTGATTTGACAACTGGAGTTGCATCCCAATCCACTAACTCTTTTGCTAGTAAATCTACTGTCATCACAGTAGACATGTGACCTGGTGTTAAACTATTTCTCACTCTCATACAAATTATACTCATTAACTAAATCCTGCTTCAACTTTAGCATTAATTTTAAACTTAATCTGCATTATGAACATTTTTCTCCATTGCTTACTTTCTTAAGGATAGGCTGATTCCCTAGTGCAGATTCGTCTATCATAGATGACTTCAAGCTACCAATGGAATATTAGTAAATGCAGAGTTGGAAAGAATTGCAAACCATTATATAGTATTTCCACCATATGAACAAAACACACCTAAAGATCCTCAAGAACATATACAATCATAAAATGTATTCAATAATGTGGAAGGAGTGAATTTTGAGTATTTATTATTGTGTTTTTAATAAAATTTATTTAGTTGTAAGTTTGCATCAACTGTAAATAATGGTTGTGTTTTACAACAAGCAGGCAAAATTCTAGGAAACTTAACAATCAGTTCTCACAAGCTGTTACAAGCCAGGTCCAACACACAGCTGTCCAAAATCTCCCAAATCTTAGAAAGGTCAGGCTTGAAGGGCCATTAGTCATGACTGGGTCCTATTTATTTATTTATTTATTTATTTATTTATTTTTGAGACAGGGTCTCACTCTGTTGCACAAACTGGAGTGCAGTGGTGCAATCACATCTCACTACAGCCTCGACTTCCCAAGCTCAAGCAATCCTCCCACTTCAGCCTCCTGGGTAGCTGGGACTGCACATGCACCCCACCACACCTGGCCTGTTTTTTTTTTCTTTCTTTTTTAGAGATAGGGATCACTTTGTTGCTCAGGCTGGTCTAGAATTCCCAGCCTCAAGCAACTTTCCTGCCTCAGTCTCTCAAAATGCTGGGATTATAGGTGTGGGTCACTGCACCCAGCCCCAATTTATATTTTGCAGAGATGCAGCAACTGCAGCCATAGGCTTACCTAAGACTACAGTTACAGTTATTGACAATGAAAGGATCCCTCAGGTTCCCAGCAACTAGTCAGTATGCTCTACTCTACATCTTGCTACTCAAAGTGTGAGCTTGTCAGAAACATAAAATCTTATGTCCTACCCCAGACCTGTGGAATCAGGATAACATAATCTCCAGATGATTCATATGCACATTAAAGTTTGAAGGGCTCTGAATATCAAAGCAGTGATTCTGATACAGGTTGTCCATTAGAATTACCTAGGATGTCTTTTTAAATCTCCATACCTGGGCCCCACCCTCAGAAATTGTTTAATTGGATGGGGTAGAACCCAAGCATGGGTGGTTGTTAAAAGATCCCTAGATGACTTTCGTGTGTCGACTAGAATAAAGATCTTGGCTGTACCACATTTCCTCCATAACACTGGAAGCTGCTGAGGCCAACTTTTCCAGAGGAGCAGGATGAAAGTGTCCACACCCGGAGGTGGCACAGGGACAATGGTCTGGGTGGCTGGAAACCATCTTGGGCAAGCTGCCTGAAAACCAGATTGCAAGATTTGAATGCATTACAGCTCCCGAAAGCCTCTTTTCCTCCCAAACAGAATGGGGCATGACCCCCTTGAAACTTCTTTACCATCATCCTGTCCAGTTGGGAAAATGAAAGCTATGGGAAACCAGCAGAGGCAGAAAGCTGACAATATTCTCTTTATGTCAAATTCGTGCTGCCATCTCTGCTTGGGCTCTTTATGTCTTCACTCTAAAGAGACTGTATTGAAGGTGTCATTGCAACATAAACGCAACAATATTATGACTGCCCTCTTCTTCCCACCCTCTGCTAAAGGCTCCTACAGAAATTGCTTTTGTCTTTTCAGAATTAAATTTCTTTATAAAAATAGTCAGCAAATATTTCAGCAAAAATAAATGTCCCTAAATAGCCACTCTATCCAGTATAAGTCATCATCACCAGTGCTTCTCCAAAATGCCTAAAATAGAGTCCATGCTTGCAGTTCCCTCCAAGGAACGTCCTTGTTTAGCTAACCTAGTTAGAAGCTGTGAGCTTGTGCTTTTGGGTCCTGTGAGAGCCTTGTGTTTTTAAAATAATCTTGTCTAAAAACCCTCTCTTCTCCCAAAGGAGGTTCAGGATATGCAAATTTCCAATAACTGGGAGCACAGAATGGCCGTTTGTGTAGATGCAGCCCTTGTTAGCGGGAGTGCTGTGTGAGCTTATACCAGGGGCAGTGTCTGAACAGAGGCCCCTCTGAAGCCCCTCCAGGATGCTTCCTTTGGGCCATGCGTCTGTGCTGGCGGCATGGGCAGGATGGGGTCAGCAGTACCACTGGACTGCAAGGACCCTTGTCCCTGCCCTGCATTCTTGTCACTCCCTTTAGAGCAAGAGCTGTGGAAGACAGTTCCTGCACTTTAGGCTGATTTCTGCCATGATCCAGGAAAGAAATGGGCATGTCTTTCACCTGTTGTGGAAAGAGCACACTTGCAACAGAGGGAGGAGAGTGTCCTCCTTGCAGCTGAACTCAGCAGTTGACTAGAACTCCTGGTTCAGCAGCAGTGATCAACTCACCCTGATTTGCTGGGCACTTTCACAGTTTTAGCACCAAAAAGCACCACTCCCCAAGAACCCTCCCAGTCCTGAGTAAACACAGAGTTCGGTCACCTGAGGTGACAGCCCAGAGATACCTCTCCTGAGGCCTGGAAGAGTAGCCTCAGCTGAGATATCATGATGAAATTTTATAAAATTTAAAATTAAAAGCAAAACAAAGATTTCATGTGCATGAATCAGATGGGTACAGTTATTAACCAAACCCCATTGGGGGTGGGGGTAGATCCAGCTGCTGTTTCAGGTCCAAAGGGCTAGAGCTAGGGTGAGAGACCCTACCCAAGGTAGCCAGCTGCTGAGAGCACTGGGTAGTTGAAGCAGGCACAGAACAGAGCCAGCCTGAGTGAGAGTGGAGGTGAAAGGGAAAGGAGCCTTGCGATGTCATGAGCTGGCTGTGACTGCAACCTTGCTTTCCTGGCCCAGCTGGCTGCGCATGGATGAGTCAGGCACCTACCGACTGCTGTGCAGAGGCTCTTTAAAGAACTAAAGGGAATGAAAACTGTTAAAGCATGTTCTTCTTTATTTTAAAAGTAATACATTCGTAATGGAAAAAAATAGGAAAAGTATAGAAAAAAATAGAAGAAAATTAAAATATTACATAAAACCACTGCTCTGAACAAATCATTTTAAATATTGCTATATATTTATTTCTCCCCTAAAAAACCAGGAATCCCTGTGGTCCAGTTCTGGAACAGTTTAGGAAAAAAAAAAAAAATCTCTCTCCAAAAGTGATCAAAAGCAATTGAGCTCTTCACTGGAGATCCTCAAAGAAAATCCAAGGAAATGCAATATATAATCTATAGAAACACTTACAGAGTTTTTTTGCCTGTTCTCATTCTCTTGCCACCTCCCATTCCCTGCAGCTTCCCCAAAGTGCTCATAACCCTTTACTCTTACCTACCAACAAAAATCATCCTAAATCCTACCATCTGGGTGTTTCACTCTTTTCCCCCCTTCTTTCCCTTTTTCATGCTTCTCTTCTTCCTCTAAGAGACTCTGTTCTCATTCCCAATATTAAATTAACTTCTTTCACTCCTTGCAATTCATCTTTTCTTTCTATCTGTTTTCTCAATTCTGCTTGGAAGAGTCTGAACTTGGGGATCTATTCCTTGCCCTAGAAATTGTAGGAGAAGAGGCCATGCAATTAATGACAGAATATTCTTTCATGGGTGAGGGAAGGAAAAAATATTACCAAGTGCTCATAATGTAATATGTTTTAGAAAAACAATCCATAAATATTTTATGTGCATTTTTTACAAAACTAATACTGTAGATGCTATTTTATGTTGTAGTCTATAAACTTCATATTCCTTCATTTATTCGTTCCTTAACTCACTTAGAAAATGTTTATTGTGGACTTATTATGTGCCAGACACTCTCACTGGGGAAACAACAATGGAAAAAATAAAAGACAAAAAAAATCAGTGTCCTCATGAAGCTTAGTCAAGTGGGAAGAGACAGAAAATATAAAAGGAAGGAAATTAGATATTAAGCTAAAAGGTAATGAATACCCTGTAATTTTTTTACGTAAAGTGAAAATGGGTCAGAAGCACTGGGGAGAGGGCTGGTTAGTTCTCAGCAAGGTGAAATATCGACAGAGACTTGGACAAGAAGAAGGAGAAGCGTGCAGATTACGGGAAGGGCCTTCTTGGCGGGACAGCACAGGCAGTACAAAGCAATAAGACCAGAATGTGCTTGGCATTTCCCAGGAATAACGAGAAAGCCAGCGTGGCCAGAGTTGGATGCAATGGGTGAAAGACAGAAGTTAAGGATAACTCCAAGTGTTTTGGCCTGAGCAGCTACAAGAATGGAGTTGCCATTAACTGATATGAGAAAAATGGAAGATGGAACAGATTCTTGGGGAAGTATCTGGAGTTTAGTTTTAGACAGGTTAAGTTTTAGATGCCTCTTAGCTATCCAAGCAGAGACATAGGAAATATAGTTGAGAAAAATATTTTTGCATGTCATTAAGTATTATTTGAAAACTCTAACTTTTAAACAGGTAATGCTTTTCTTATAAATTCAAAAAGTACAAAAGGGCATATAATGAAAATTGAGTTTATTTCGCTTTCCCTATCCAACCACCTATTTCTCCTCCCCAGATGCATTCTCTAAGTTTCTCATATATCCTTCCTGAAACAGTCTACACCTTTTATAGGTATACGTTCTATTTTTCTCCCCCATAAAATTTTTAGCATAATATGCACACAATTTTCCACCATGCTTTTTTCACTTAATCAAATATTTTGCAGTATTTCTGTATCAATAAGGATAAAGCATTGGCATCTAGACAGTTGTATAATTTTTAGTTTTGCATTGTATAATATATGCAATATTTTAACAAGGCCTTTGTTGATAGATTTTTTAAGTTTTGTTGGCAATTTTTTGCTATTAAAAGCAGTGTTGAAATATACAATGACCTTGTATATATTTCATTTAAATGTGTAACTACATTTCTAAAATAAGTATTTAAAAGTGAATTTTTGTTGAGTCCAAGGATATGTGAATTTTTATTTAGTTAGATATTGCAAATTTCGATTTGGCAATATATAGGATGATGTTTTCCCACACCCTCCTTGTGGGGAGGATGTGCGATCACATATTTGATAATTTTCTATCTGATGTAGTAAGATTGAAAAACTTAAAAATGCATATTATCCTATAATCATATTGTTTATGACTTCTATATCGTACTTTAAAAGGCTTTCTGATCTCTGAGCTTATATTTTAACTATTTTTTGAAGTAAGTTATAGCTTTATTTTTTCATTTAAATCTTTGATATGAAATTAATTTGGAGGAAGGTGTGAGGTAGGGATTCATTTTTCTTTTCAAATAGCTACCCAAGTGTCCTAACACTATTTATTCAATAATAAATACATCTTTCTTCCTGATGAGAAGTGCTACCTATAAGACATAATAAATTACCACATGGTTTGGGATTTATTGCTGAAGTGTCTATTCTTTTCCATTTTTCTGTCCAATGAAACACATGTTCTACATAAATGTAATTACTCTGACTTTAGATTTTATTTTAATATTTGGTAGGATTAATCAGCCCTCATTACTTATTTTTTTCAGAATTTTTCTGGCTATTCCTGTTACAAATGTAATTTTAATGATATATATTATTCCATCATATGGTATCATAATTCTATCATTTCATCATAATTCACAAGCCATTTCTCTCTTGTTGGACACTTATGTTTTTTATAATTTTTTTTGCCATAATAAATAACACGGAATTCTTTCTGTAATTCAATTATTATATAACAACAGGTTCTAGGAAATGGGGGTGATTGGCTTTGAATGATTGGAAAAGTCTTGGCATATCAACAATTTTCTAATCAGAGATGGGGGTGCTAATTTACTTTCCAACTGGTACTGTAATAAAGTGCCTATATCGCTACACTAAGTACTAAACATTTTAGGGTTTTAAAAAAAATTTCATTTTGTATTTGAAATGTGATGAATATTTAATTTTTCAAATGTTCATGGAACTCTGGTATTCCTTCTGTTCATCATCAAGTCAGGACTTCTGCCCATTGTTATATTACATGCCCATCTTTTTCTCAAGTCTTTAAGAAATGATCACATAGCAAGGCTATAAAAGGAAACTTAGAAAGAAAAATATTTTCATTTATTCATAACACTTTCACTTTAAAGTAGGGATTGGCAAACTGGACCAAGGGCCAAATCCATCCTGCAACCTGTTGTTGTAAATAAAGTTTTATTAAAACACATTCATTCATGTACCCTCTATGGTTGCTTCCACACTACAGCAGCAGAATTGAGTGGTTGTTACACTACAGCAGCAGAATTGAGTGGTTGTTAACAGAGACTATCTGCTGTGCAAAGTCTAAAATATTTACTCTCTGCCCTTTTACAGAAAAGTTTGCCAAGCTTCACTTTAGAGTGTTATCTGAAATTGTATTCAAATGTGTGCGTATTATAGCCCTGTAATAATTGTTGAGAATTGATTTCAAATTTTCTCTTTTAATTTGGTCATATAGTGTTTCTGATTTTACCCCCTAGTCTTTGTTCTTATTATTTCCATGGCTGATTAATAACCTATCAAGAGGTGGTATCGTAAGTGCCTTGACCATTAATTATTTGTCTCCATGCTGCCTTATTCCTAAAAGTGTTAAGTCAGTGATTATCCTCCTATTGTATAATTATTTATAAACAACACTGCAATTATAAATAATGTCTTCACATAAAGTCTTTTTCATGTTTTGAGAGACATCCATTGGAAAAAATATCCAGAAATAGTATTTGAAAAGGAATTAACAATAAATATGAAAGATCATCAAAGTGACCATAACCTTTGACCCAGTTATCCTGTTTCTGGAAGTGTTTTCCAATTCAACAGAGCTTTTATTCTAGGAATAAACATGCATGAATACATGAAAAGTAGCTGGAGAGAAGGTAAGAGAAAGGATCTAGTACTGTTAGGGGCATATTCCATGCCTCGTAATTTATGAGCAGTTTATACATTTCCTCCCACTTAATCTTTACAAAATCTTTTAGAATAGGTATTACTATGCCCACTTCTCACATCAGAGACCCAAGGATAAGAGTTTGGGAAATTTGCACATGATTATACAGCCAGCAAGTAGCAGACCCACAATTCAAACTTAATCTACCTGTCTCCAAAAACAAGTGCTCTTTCCACTACAGTTTTTCAAGATATGCATGGAAGTGTCTAAAATAGTGTCAAGTGGACCCTTAACAGCTGAGAAGACAACAGATACAGAAAGAGATGACAGGGTGCTCCGTCGATGGCCTCAGCACAGCCCCAGCCTGTCCCTAGTCCTCCCTTTCCACTCTCTCCTCCCCTGAGCTGAGCATCAGTTTGGCTCCTTTTTCTCTCCCTGCCCTCATCCTTCCCAGGTTCCTGGCATGTCTTGGACCTGAGGTCCCTTCTCACTGCTCTCTCATGCAGCTCCCAAGCACCTTGCCCAGTAGAGCCCCCTTGCACCCTACTTGGTTGGTCAGCACCCCGTGGACATGCAGCCTTGACCTTGGCATGGGGAGCCTCCACTGTGTCAAGCCCAACATCTAGGCCTCTGAAGACAGTCATTCAGGTAGGACAAAGGGAGAATGGGGCCAGAGAGGGCAGGAGAACTTTGGGTGGCTCTGGGGTGCTTGTCATTTAATAAATAGGATTGACAGTGTGTGCATGTGTGAGCGTATGTGCATGTTTTAACGATTGTGAGTTATGATGGATGTGTGACTGTGGATGTATGTGTGGTTTAGTAAATATGAATACCAGCATGCATGCATGTGTGGACAACATGTACACTTATCTGTGTATGTGTGTTTACATGTATATTGGGGATGCCTTTTATGAATGCAAATGTTACTTTGTGTAAGCATATCTGTATATGCTATCATGTAGGTGGGGATGATTAAGTTAGATGTAATGTCTTTTGCTTCTGAGAATAAGAGGATCACAGCAAATACATACTTTTTTTTTTTTACTAAGTCTAGAAGCTGAGATTCTTGAGTATGACTGTTCCCCTGGGCAAGGGTGTCTCAACCTTGGCACTATTGACATCTCTATGTAGGTAATTCTTTGCTGTTGGGGGCTATTCTGTATGATGTTTAGCAGCATCCCTGGCTTCTCCCCACTAGATGCCTGTAGCAGCCACCACCACCTCCCTGCTCAATCACTGTGATAACTAAAAATATCTCCAGACTTTGCCAAGCATCCCTTGGGCTACAAAATCATTCCCTGAGAACCACTGTCCTAAACCATCATTTTCATCTCTGGCTGCACATTAAAATCATTGCTCAGGCTCAAAAAGATCAGTGGTTTTCAGGCAATAGTGGGGAGGGAGGGATGACTAGGCAAAGCACAGAGGATTTTCAGGGTGGAAAACCACTCTATATGACACGATAATAGCAGATGCATGTCACTCTACATTTGTCTAAACCCACAGAATGCACAACACCAAGAGTGAACTCTAATGTAAACTGTGGTCTTGGGTGATAATGATTTGTCACTACAGTTTTATCATTTGTAACTAATTTACCTTCTGGGCAGGGGGTGTTGATAATGGGGAGGCTGTACACTTGTAAGGATGGGAGTATATAGGATATCTCTGTACTACCTGCTTAATTTTGCAGTGAACCTAAAACTGCTCAAAAAACTAAGGTCTATAACACAAGTACATAAACAAATAAAATACACATATGCAAAAAAATGCCCAGGCTCCACCGGATCAATTAAACCAAATCTCTTGAGCATTGCCAACTTTTAAAAGGAGTTTTCTAAGGATACTCTCATGGGAAGACTGGGTTGAGAACCCTTGCCTTAATCCAGTAGCTCTCACACTTGAAAGTGCATCGGAATCCCCTGGAGGCTTCTCAAAACTCAGAATGCTGGGCCTCAAACCCAGAGTTATTAATTCGGGAGGTTGATGAGGCCTAACAATTTCCATTTCTAACAAGTTCCCAGGTAATGCTGATGCAGGGACCACACTTTGAGAACCTCTGCCTTAAAAAAAGCTATTTGCAAACTTAACACCCACAGGAATAACCTGGATAGCTTACTGAAAATGTACATTTCTGTGTCTAAATATTCTGATTCTGTGTATCCTGGGTAGGGTCCAGGAATTCACTTTTTAACAAGCCATATCCCAGATTATTTTGAAATAACAGAAAAACTAAATCTATGCAGGGTTTCTAGAAAACCCACTTTGGGGAACTCTGCAACATGTCCGACAGAAGATCAACAACAGTGTGATGGGTGAGGCCCTTTTTCTGGGAACAGGCTCAGCTAGGGGTGCTGCTGAGACTGGGGCACTAGCAGAGCCATCTCTGCAGCATGAGCCCAGGGCCCAAGAACTTCTCTCACATATTTAGTGAAGGGGAGGGAATTTCACAGGACCAGGTCGAGCATGGAGGCACCAGAGCCAAACCCTCTAAAATTAAAGAAGCTCTTGGAACACTAAATGAAGAGGACCTGATGGCCGGTCCCCATTGCCTGCTGCTTTGCTCCCTGGACACTGCCTAATTGATAACTGACCTTCAATTCCCAAGTCCTTTACTCACACTTTCTTTCATTTACAGTAGTGTCAAGGCAGGCACAAAAATGGCCCATGTGTAGTCATGATGTCTCAGCCAGGCATGGCCAGGCACACATACAAGAGAGAAACTCTCGCCTTTCACATTCTCAAGTTCTTACCCACCTCACATATACCTGTTTACCCATTGGTCACATCCATTCTTTCTTGTTTACAAGCCCCCTGGTCTCCGTCCTTGCTGTTTACTTTCCTGTTTCCATCCTTACTTGGGTTTCTTAGATTTGACACAACAGTCTCCTGGCTTCACCTATGGCTTTACTGAACAGTAATAGAGACTGATGTGGCTTTGGGCCAGCCTGGGTGTGGCCCTCCTGATGGGATCCAAATACAAGACCCACTGCCTCTGAACCATTGCCTACAGTGGTCCCCATGACCTGACAGATGACAGTGCATGCATAAGACACCAAAGTTACTTGCCTTCAAGATGCTGTAATCTGGATCTGAAAACCAAGATGGAATGAGCAAGGCAAGAAAAAGGAAAGACATGAATATTAAAATGTTAGAGATAACATGAATATTTGCAGATAATGTTATTACCCACCTTGAAAACCCAACATACTCCATGAAAAAATAACTAAAAGATATATCAATAATTTTACACAATAAATGCACAAAAATGAGTACTTATTCCATATGCCACTGAAGAGGCATCATTGTCTAGGGCAAATACCTGGGGTTCACCATCTTGCACTGAGAAGATTATTGAAATGACACAGAAACACACACACGGAGTGGGTTAAGGAACAGAAAGTTTAATAGGCAAAAGAAAAGAGAGGAGAGTAGCTATATCTCATATGAGAGAGAGAGAGAGAGAGAGAGAGAGAGAGACTTCTGAAAGGGGAAAAAGGGGTAGACTGCAGCAGATTTTATAGGCAGGCTTGAGAAGGCGGTGTCTGATTTACATAGAGCCCACAGATTGGTTCGACCAGGTGTGATGTTTACATGATGCGTGGGGAAGGCTGGTCACCCCCACAATCTTATTATGCAAATGGACTTTCTACTTAGTCAGCTGCCATCTTGTCTGCTCCTTGCTGTACGTGTGGTTGGCAAGGAAGAGAGAGGATGGAGCCGTCATTTTCTCTCTTGCCTATTCCCAGGTAGTTTCTTCCTATTGGCACAACTGCTGGCATTCACCTGTGCAAGCTTCTAGCTTGCTTGTCTATGTCTGCAGCTTGATTCTGCAGGCTGTTCTTTCTTACAAAAGAAAATGATTTGGAGGCTGCTTTTCATGAAAAGGAATATCTTACTGAGGACTCCCATACGCTCACTATCTTTCTCATTTTTTCTTAACTCCTATGTCACCACCAGTAAGAATTAGCATGAGAGAAGGAGCCTATTCACAATAGCAATGGTTAGGAAAAACCTTTATAAAGAATAGACAGGTTTTTGTGGGATTTTTTCCCCTCCTGACAGCAACAAATTCCAGTACCAATTGGGTGTCTAACATGGAGTTCAATTCTGACACTAACTGCCCAGAGTTAGCACCAGACTCCACAGGTTTAAAGGCTCAGTCCCACAAGACTGTTCTCACTTCAGATGCCAGCCACAAGTATCAGATCCCCAGAATCCCCACACTTCTGTCTGACTTGGCTACAAGGTCAAGGAGTACCACCTCCCTATGTCCCCACTCCAGGTTCAATAATTTGCTAGAATGTCTCACAAAACTTGGGAAAACACATGATATGGTTTGGCTATGTCCCCACCCAAATTTCATCCTGAATTGTAGCTTCCATAATCCCTGTGTATCATGGGAGGAATGCAGTGAGAGCTAATTGAATCGTGGGGGTGGGTTTTTACCATGCTGTTCTTGTGATAGTGAATAAGTCTCATGAGATCTGATGGTTTTATAAAGAACAGTTCCCTTGCACATGCTGTCTTGCCTGCTGCCCTGTAAGATGTGCCTTTGCTCCTCCTTCACCTTCCACCATGATTGTGAAGCCTCCCCAGCCATGTAGAACTGTGAGTCCATTAAATCTCTTTTTCTTTATAAATTACTGAGTTTCAGGTATGTCTTTTTTAGCAGTGTGAGAACAGACTTATACAGCACATAACTTACATTTACCATTTCTCTATAAAGGATATGACTCAGGAACAGCCAAATGGAAGAGATACACAGGGCAAGGTGTGGGTGGGGTTGGGGAGGAGCTTCCTTGCCCTCTCTGAGTGCACCACCCTCCCAGTACTTTGATGTGTTCACCAACCCAAAGCTGTCCGAACTATATTGTTTTGAGGTTTTTATGGAGGTTTCATGACTTAGGCATGTTGATTAAATCATTAGCCATTGATGAGTTGCTTATTCTCCTCCTCAGAGGTTGGGGAGGAGCACCGAAAGTTTCAAGCTTCTAATCAAGTCTAGTTCTTTATGGAGATCAGCCCTAACTTAAAGGTATCTGGAAGCCCACCCACAGTCACCTCATTAGAACAAAAGATGCTCCTGTCACGCTTATCATTCAGGAAATTCCAAAGATTTTAGAAGCTCTCTGACAGGAACTAAGGACAAAGACCGAATATTACTCTACTATCCCACAACAAAACGTATATAGAGAAAATCGCAAATCACTATTTGAAGTGCATTAAAAAGACTTCAATAAATAAAAGAACACATTGTATACTTGGATTAAAAGCCTTAATCTATGAACACATCAATACTCTAAGAATTAATCTAGAAACTTAACACAATTACAAAGTCTCAAAAATAAACTTTTTGAAACTTAACTAAATGGACACCAAGCTTTGTTAAGAAAAGTACATAAAATGTTGAAAAAGAAGATAATGTAAAAGAAAGAGGTCCAGTATTTTTGTTGTACTAGAAATTTGCTACATAGATAATTAGAAGTAACATCTTACTGGCAAAGTAGACTCATGAATAATAAAACCAAGTATATAGAAAGTCAATGCATGATGAATATGTAATCACAAACCATTGGTGATGGAATGGATATTCACGACATGCATAAGTCACTTTGGGGAATGAATTAATTCCTCATTTCTGACACCAAATGCTAGATGGTTTAAAATTTACACTGTAAAATAAAATCATAAATGTGTTACCAAAAAATTAGAAAAAATTTTTGTAATCTTGCTAGCAAGAAGAACTTTTAAAGCATAACATAAAAGTTGATGCTATAAAAGACATGATTGATAGATCTTCAACTAAAGACACCATAAATAAATAAAATGAAATGACAGATGATGTACTCGGGGAAATATTCCCAACTTATATGACAAATGGCTGAATTTAAAAGAGATGAACACTCTAGTAGGAAAATAAACAAAGGACATAAGTAGACAAGTCACAAAAGAAGAAACACAAATGGACAATAAATGTATGACTCAATGCTTAACTCTATTAGTAATCAGAGAAATGAGTGTTAAATCAACAAAGGAACATTTTTACCCAAGCGATAAGCAAAATATAAAATTCAATGATTCGATTGACCTGAAGGCTATTTATGAACCCCCCATGTTGCCATTAAGGAATGAGGAGGGGGATGAGGGAAAGATGAAGGCCTTGGGGCTTTAGTTGGCAACAAGATGAGAGTAAGGGCCTCTGTTAGGGCTGAGCAGGAGCAGTAACAACCAGCATCCACCTTGATGGAGCGGGGTGCCCTACTAAGCTCTTCAATAGACATTTGCTTTTTAATCCTCACAGAAACTCTACAAAATTGGAGCTGTTATTACTTCCATTTTGAGGATGAGGAAACTAAAGTGTTGTATTCATTTCCTATTGCTGCTTGATATGGTTTGGCTCTGTGTCCCCACCCAAATCTCATGTTCAATTGTAATCCCCAGTGTTGGAGATGGGGCCTAGTGGGAGGTGACTGGATCACGGGGGTGGTTTCTAATGGCTTAGCACCATCTCCCTAGTGTTGTCTTGTGATGGAGATTTAGTTGTTTAAAAATATGTGGCACCTCCCCGCTTCTCTTCCTCCTTTCCAGCCATGTAAGACATTCCTGCTTCCCCTACGCCTTCCACCATGACTGTAAGTTTCCTGAGACTTCCCCAGCCATGCTTCCTGTTTAGTCTGTGGAGCTGTGAGCCAATTAAGCCTCTTTTCTTTATAAAATACTCAATCTTAGGTATTTCTTTATAGCAGTGCAAGAACAGACTAATACACTGCTATAACAAATCATCACAAATTTAGTGGCCTAAAACCACACAGATTTATTATCTTATAGTTCTAGAGGTCAGAAGTCAGCAATAGTCAGCAATGGGCCTCACTGGCCTAAAATCAACAGGACAGCAGGGCCACATTCTTCTGGAGGTCCCATGGGAGAAGCCGTTTCCTGGCCTTTTCCAGTGCCCACAGGCCACCCACGTTCTTTGACTCCTGGCTGCTCACTCCGACCTCCGCATCTCTAACTCCGACTCTCTTGCTGCTGTCTTATAAGGATGCTGTGAATTACATCAACCCCTCCCCTATTCCCCAATAATCCAAGATAATTTCCCCATCTCAAGATCCTTAACCACATCTCCAAAGTCCCTTTTGCCATGTAAAGTCACATCTTCATAGGTTTCAGGGATTAGGATGTAGACATCTTTGGGGGCCCATGAAACACCTATGGAGAGGAGAAGTAAAGTCCCTAAGATCACAAACCACCAGGTCCCAGGAACTGTGTGAACATGGAAAATAGGAGGACAAGAAGAGGTTTGTTCCAAAGAGGCCCTTGCTACTTCACGGTCCCACCAAGAGGTCAGTGCTCTGTGCCCAGGGGCAGCCTGAGCTGCTCTCCCTGTGGGGTTGCCAGCTACCCTCACTCGTCTTCCCAGGCCCTGTGCATTCTTCCCTGACTCGTCAACAACCTGAGGACAGCTCTGGAATGCCTTCTCCTAGGCTCTCACTGTAGGATGAGGGCATTTTTCTTACTGTGTGGCTTAATTTCTTGTCTTTCTCCTGTACTGACTGTGAACAGAGACCACATCTGCTCCTCTCTGTTCCCAGGACCCACTACAGGAGTGTCAGCTTGTGCCTTCTGCTCTGTGTGACCTATCAGAACCCACACACTTTCTCTGGTCATCTTAACAAAGACTCTGTCTACATCTTAACCAGGAGCACCTTAACCCTTTATCTAGAGCCTGGGCTCAGTAAATAAATAAATGGATGTCATCCACTGATCTACCCCATTATCTTCTTTCAGTTCTCATCATAGTACTTACCACCATGTGAACATGTTCTAACTTATCAAATGTATTATTTGTCTTTCCTTACCAAAATATAAGCTCCAACGTGGCAGGAATATGTCCTGCCTTGTTGAGAGCTGGTACTGAACCTGGCACTTATGACAATAGTAATAGCAATAAGAGTAACCTATGGGCTGCTGCCTCTTGGTGGTATGGGATGGATGAATGAATGAGTGAATAAAGTATAAATCAGAAAAGAAAGCATTTCTAATTAGAAAGTCATGAGATAACATTTCTTAACTATTCATGAAAATATAAAAGTTGCGTGATAGATGCTGATGCCAAGACTGTGGAAAACCACTCCCATAGATTTCTGGTGGGGACACAGAATGATGTATGACATTACCCCTATGGAGAGAATTTGGCAATATCTGGCTAAACTGCATATGTGATTATCATTTGACCCACCAAACCCATTTCTAAGAATCTGTCAAACTGAAACACTGGAAAAAGGAATAAATTACATATGCATAAATTATCCATTACAGCACTATTTGTAATAGCCTAAAGGAAAAGTGAAACAGTATGCAACAGAGTTCTATGCAGTGGTAAAATGAATGAGGGTGACCAGAAATTCCATTTCTAAGAATGCATCCAACATTTTGTACGTGTTCATACAAAGGCATATAGGTCAGGCACAGTGGCTTATGCCTGTTATCCCAACACTTTGGGAGGCCGAGGTGGGATGATTGTTTGAGTCCAGGAGTTGGAGATGAGCCTGGGCAACATGGTGAGACCTCATCTCTACAAAAACTTTTAAAAAAAATGGCCAGGCATGGTAGTGTGCACCTGTAGTCCCAGCTACTTGGGAGGATGAGGTGGGAGGATCACTTGAGCCTAGGAAGTGGAAATTACAGTAAGCCGTGATCACACCAATGTACTCCAGCCTGAGTGACAGAGCGAGACTGTCAAAAAAAAAAAGACATATGTATGGATGTTGATAGCAGTATTATTCATAATAATCAAGGACTGGAAGTAATCCAAATAGCCATCAACTGGTTAACAAATAACAGATAAACAAAACGTGGTATTGTCATACAGTGGGGTACAATTAGGCAATTAAAATTGAAGTACAAATACATGCGACAACATGAATGAAGCTTAAAGAACGTGGTAAGTGAAAGAAACCAGACACAAAATACCATATGATTGCCTGAAATGTTTAGAAAAAGCAAATGTCTAGAGACAGAAAGCAGATCAGTGGTTGCCTGGGGCTGGTTTGGGAGTGGGGATTGACTGCAAATGGACGCAAGGGAACTTTTTGGAGTGATGGAAATGTTCTGAAACTAGATGGTGTGGTGATTGCATAATTCTATACATCTACTAAAATCATTGAATTATACACTTGCAATTCATAAATTTTGTGATTGTAAATTATGACTCAATAAAGCTGTTAAGCAAAAATGATTGAGGAAGACTTCTGTGTTCAGCTATGGAGTCATCTGCAGGCTATAACACCAAGTTTTAAAAAATTTTAAAAACAAGGCATAGAACAGTGTACTGAGTGAGCAAACAATTGAAGTATAAGCCAAAAATTAATAAAAATTATTTATCTACAGGGAGAGAGAAGAAACAGAATGGAAGAAATATGGAAGGAAGCAAGATTCCTCCGAATTCTAAAAGCTAGACTTCTCTCGGTTTTAGTTTTGCATTTGGAAACAAGAAAATATTTCATGTAATTAAAAATATAAAATAAAGCAAATTTCCAATTTCCTAAACTGGAAACAAACTGAAACAAACTATGTATCAAGTTTGTTACACAACTATAAGAGGAGTATTTCAAGTGATTTTGAAACCCACTGTTTGGAGTATGCATGTCCAGTGAAATAGATGCTAAAACACTCATGCATAGCAGAAAAAGCAGTACAGCAAGCCTGACATGGGAGTTGAGGCTAAACATGGTAAGGAGGGCATCTGTGTTTTGGGGGTGCAGGAGGATGGTGGCAGTGGTGGCTACTCAGTGCAGGGTGTCGGGCGATGGCTGTTCATAGCCGATACACACTATGGTCCTTGTAAATAGCAGATACACACTAAAGTATGGGGGAGTGAAAGGGCATCATGTCAGCAACTCACTCTCAGATTGTTCGGCAGGGAAAAGCTTTTTGAACTATTCCTGTAATTTTTCTGTAAGTCTGAAATTATTTCAAAGTAGAAAGAAAAGATAATGGAAGAATGAATGGGGCACAAACTTATTTTTTGAGAATTAGTAAATGAAGAAAAATAACCAAGTACTTCTCCTACTTTGTTCTGATTTCAAAATAATCAAGTAGTTGATCAGGGAAAGTTATTCTTTAGAGAAGTAGAACAGCTAATTAAGACAGAAGCAAATGATTTAAATAGAGAAGAAGAATCACCACTTTGCAACCCTTAATGATGTAATGGATCCAGGCTACAATCATCAATGAGTGCTAAAACTTTTAGAAGGGTTGTAAGAGATCTTTAAAGTTGATGGGTTCGTTTGACAACACTTGAAGTCAGGGATCAATTTTAACATATGAAAGTTGGGGAAATCAGACATTAGGTCGATGTCATAAGAAATACTCAGCACCACCTATGACTTGTTCCTGGCAAAATGAAAGCTGAGCCAGAATCTAATGCAGTTTCTAGAGCAGTAGCTCTCAAACAACTGGGGACGATTTTGCCTCCTAGACATTTGGCAATGCCTGGTGACATTTTAGGTAGTTAGAACTCGCAGCCAGGAATGTGCTACTGACATCCAGTGTCTAGAGGCCAGGGATGCTGCTAAACATCCCTTTGTGCACAGGGCAGCCCCCACAATCAACAATGATCCAGTCCAAAATATCAACAGTGCGGCGTTGAGAAACCCTCCTCCAGATCTAACTCCCGTATATATATGGGAGACGAAAAAACATGTCAAATAACATCACAAGGATGAAATCAGCCAAACCTAAAATACTAGAAATGGTATAGCACAAATGATCCACTTTCTCCAACAAATGCAGTAAATGAAGTGAAAATGGAGAGAGGAGGGGGCACTGAAATAGATTTCTTAGAGACAAAAAAAATGCAATGTGTGGACATAATTTGGATTCTAATTCAAACAAAGCAACCATTAAAAAAAAATTGAGGCAGTATGGGGAAATTTGAACACAGGCTGAGTGTTATTAGAGGATATAAAGAACGTGTTATTAATTGTGTTCAAAGTGATATTAGTAGTGTGGTTATGTTTTTGTAAGCCCTTGTTAGAGAGGCATATTAATTATTTATAGGTGAGTGGTGTGATGCCTGAGATTTGCTTAAACACAGCACTTTTCAAAGTGCAGGCTATAGATATCTGAGGCAATCCCCAAGATTATTTCAGGGATCTTCAGAGTCAAAACTATTTTAATAACAGTAGTACGATGTCCCTCACCTTTTTCACTGCCTTGACATTTGCACTGATGATGCAAAAGCAATAATGAATAAAACTGCCAATGCTCCAGCAGGAATCAAGGCAGCAGTATAGAACAGTCCTCACAGTCACTGTATGCTTTTTTTTTTTTTTTTTTTGAGACAGAGTCTTGCTCTGTCACCCAGGCTAGAGTGCAGTGACACGATCTTGGGTCACTGCAACCTCTGCCTCCAGGGTTCAAGTGATTCTCCTGCCTCAGCCTCCCAAGTAGCTGGGATTACAGGTGCCCACCACCGCGCCTGCTAATTTTTGTATTTTTTTGGTAGAGATGGGGTTTCACCATCTTGGCCACGCTGATCTTGAACTCCTGACCTCGTGATCCATCAGCCTCCGCCTCCCAAAGTGCTGGGATTACAGGCGCGAGCCAGTGTACCTGGTCTCAGTCACTGTATTCTTTACAGCCACCTATTCAAAGAAAAAAAAAAAAAGATAAAAATTAAAAAGGTCAATTTCACTTAAGAAGATACTGGCATGGGAGTGGTGGCTCATGCCTGTAATCCCAGCACTTTGGGAGGCTGAGACAGGTGGATCACCTGAGGTCAGGAGTTGGAGATCAGCCTGGCCAACATGGTGAAACCCTGTCTCTACTAAAAATACAAAAAATTAGCTGGGTGTGGTGGCTCAGCCTGTAATCCCAGCTACTCAGGAGGCTGAGGCAGGAGAATCACTTGAACCTGGGAGGTGGAGGTTGCAGTGAGCCAAGATCATGCCACTGCACTCCAGCCTCGGCAATAAGAGCAAAACTTTGTCTCACAAAAATAAAAAAAAAAGAAGGTACTACATGAAGCAATAAAAATTATTAGTTTTGTTAAATCTTGACCTTTCAGAATACATCTGTTAAGTATTTCATGTGACAACATGGGAAGTACTCATCAAGCACTATTAAAAGGTGCCTTCATTTTCCATCTATGGCTGTATGTGAGACCAGATTTTCTTCACACATTTCAATCAAACAACAAATTGTAATCGATTGAATGTAGAAGCAGACACAAGAATCCAGTTTCTGGCCAGGCACGGTGGCTCATGCCTGTAATCCCACCACTTTGGGAGGCAGAGGTGGGTGGACCACTTGAGGTCAGGAGTTTGAGACCAGCCTGGCCAACATGGCAAAACCGTATCTCTACTAAAAATACAAAAGTACCCAGGTGTGTAGTGGTGGGCATCTGTAATCCCAGCTACTTGGGAGGCTGAGGCAGGAGAATCGCTTGAACCCGAAAGGCAGAGGTTGCAGTGAGCCAAGATCTCACCACTGCACTCCAGCCTAGGGGACAGAGTGAGTCTCTGTCTCAAAAAAAGAAAAAAAGATTTTCTCTATCGAGAATCCAGTTATCTTCCATTAAGCCAGACATAAAAGAGATTTGTAAAAATGTAAAATAATGCCACTCTTCTTTCTAGTTATTGTTTTGTAAAATATAACATTTTTCATTTAAAATATGTCATTTACATTAACATGTAATAAGTATTACTATTATTTTAAAATGAATTAATAAGTAAATATTTTAAAGTTTCTTTGTTTTAATATCTAATGTAAATATAAAAAATTTAACTGACAAAAGCTGTTTGGGGTCCTCAATATTTTTTAAAAGTGTAAAGGAGTCTTGAGATCAAAGAATATGACAAATATTGCTTTAAAATTACCTAGAAATGAAATGAAACAAAACCAAACAAAAAATGTGGTGGTGAGAATGAGACAGATTTGATGGGATTGAATGGAATTTGAGTAATGAATGCACGGGATTCCTTGCACTCTTCTCTCTCTTCTTGGTATGTTTTGAATTTTCTGCAATAAATAATTTTTCCAAATAGAGCATTTCCTTCACTAAGATGTTAATAACTACATCCGCATGTGACTTCTGGGCCTGGGAGTCCAGTCAGAGTTAAGAAAATTCTTTGCAAGAAATACGGAACCCCATTCTTTTCTAAGGATGTCTAAGGTGGGGGACATGGGTGGTAAAAAGAAAGCAATGTCAGGTCAAAGCCCCCACCTGGGCCCGTGCCTCTCAGGTAATGGCAGGGGTGTCCCTAATGGCCACACCTAGTGGCCCCAGGAAAAATGACACTGCTTGGGAAGTGGGGAGGCTTGGGGTCTTTTCTCTGCACCACTGGAAATGTGCTAAGCACAGACCCTTATGTGGGCCACAGTTGGACTAGATGATCTTTGAGAGCCCGTCCAGCTAAAGCATTTCATGCAAAGCAATTATTCTTGGTCCCATGAGTTTTCATTCATTTAGTAATTTTAAGTGTTTGTTGTCTGTCAAGCACCAGGGTCTGCCTTGTTTGGCAGAAGAATATGAAGCAGAGCAGCATCTGTGACTTCTGTGATATTGGGAAGGCCCAGCAGCCCCTACACACCCCTGCCCCTGTCTTCTCATTCCAAAAATTCAACCGTTAATGTAACTACTGCCTTGATTCCTTTTGACAGAGTCATCACTGACACCTTAATAAAGATGTGATTCTGACCCTTTCCAAAGACAGAAACCAAAAAGAGGGGTGGGTCTGTGTGGAAGGCACTGAACTCAGTTTGACACACATTGATTTGATGGCTCTGCAGGTTGTCTTCATGGTGGTGTCCAGTTGGGTGTATGGGTCTAGAGCTCAGAAGAGTGGTCCCAATGAAAGACAGAGATCTGGGGACTGTCCACATTGACAAGGCAATGGAAATATGGATGTGGATTAGTTCAGCCAGGGTCTCAGCAAACAGAGGGAACCAGGAGACAAGACTGAGACAAAGAACTCTCAGGGAGAGAAATGTATGAAAGAGACCAGGAAGGAATGGAAAGAGAGTAGGGAGAGGGATACCAGGAAGAAGGAGAGTGTGTGCTCAGGGAAGGAGGGAGTAGACGTTAGTGCCAAAGGCAAGCGGTCAGGTGAGAATTAAAACTAATAGGCACCTGGTGGACTTGGCAACAGGGAGCCATTGGTAACCTTGTCCCAAGCAGTTTCGAATGGGGAACAACCAACCTAAGGTTGAGAAAGGCAGATGAGGAAGTGTAAATGATAGGTATAGACCACTCTTGGGAAGTTTAACAAAGAGAGGAGCTCCCCACATTCAGCAAGGAGTTTTGCTTAATTTTTTAAATAGGAGAGATCTAAGTATGTTTAAAACAAACATTGTAATGAGTCTTATTGATTGGTGGAAGGAAGCCAATACATAGAGAGAAGTTGATGAGACAACAAAGATGGTGGATTATCAAAGGATAGAGAGGTAGAGGAAGCAGATTACAAGAAACACAAATGACCAACAAAGAACTACAAATTCAGGCAACAATGAGATACTATTTTGCACCAGCCAATTTGGCTATTTATGGATAAGGAAACTGAGGCAGAGATAAGTTAAAGATCAAGACCACATCAGCAGCAAATAACAGAGCCAGGATTAGAACCCAGGCAGTCTGGCTCCTGAGCCTGAGTTCTCAACCAGGATACTATGCCTTTTCTCTAAAAGCAGTCATTGCTTAATCATGCATTTCTATAAATAAATACATGTAAATAAGTATATGTACAAATACATATATGTGCATGTGTAATACATATTAACGTTCATGGAAAAAAGACTAGATGCCAAAATATGAAGAGTGGTTATTTCTGGGTAATTGGATTATAGCTGGTTTTCACTTTCTTTGCACTTTTCTATATTTCTGTATTTCCTACAAAGGGTAAATTACTGTGGTAGAAGAAAAAGAGAAGTTATTTTTAAAAACAAGCCTGGGGAGGAGACTAGGATGAAGGCAGGGACCAGATCCCTTTGTTCAAGTCCTTTCTTTTGTGAAAGCTTGCAGGGAAGGGAGGTCAAAGCCTGAAGGGATGAGCCCGTGTCTTTCAGCAGCACAGACAGGACCAACAGGATGTCTCTTTGGTTTTCCTGAAAGTTGGACCTACTGCTTAGCATCTGCAAAAGCCAGGAGCATTTTCCCTGAGGATTGCTGTCTCCTGCCTCCAGTAAAACTCCTCTGGCCTGAGGAGACCATCACACAGGATCTTAGCCTCTCCAGTAAGACTGGTCCCCATGGCCTCCCCAGGAAGAAATCATTAAGCTGCGTTGCCTCTGAATGTGCTCCTTCCCTTGGTTGAAAGTGCGCTTTCCTGGCTCTCTGCAGAACCAAGACCAGGTCAAAGGCCTCCCCGGGCCCCTCTCCAAGGCTCAGGCCCCATGGTCAGGCTTGCAGGTGAACAGGTTCTCCATGACACCCTTGCAAGCAGTCATTCCACTGACTCCATCTCAGAAGGCCCCATTCCCTCCCCTTGGTGGCAGCTTTTCCTCAGGAAGACATCACTACCTACTAAGACAGGTGCAACTTCTCCCTGGTGGCAGACACTCTGCCACACTTCCTCCTCTGTCTGCTGCATTCTCTTTGTGCCACCGTGGGAGAGAGGCCACGTCCAGACAGTGCTTCCTCCATTTCTCATCTATCATCTCAGCGGCCATTATTATTTTAAGCTGTGAAGTTTGGGATGAGCTACTTACAGCAACTGAATTCTGTAAGCTTCTGCTGCTGCTCAAATACTTTTTTTCTTAATAAAAGCATCTAAGAGAATAATTCCACACCAAAAAAAAAATTGAAAACAAGAAAATTTTGCTTGTCTTCTGAGAGTAGAAGAAGCCAATCCACACAGACACATGCACCACAGGATGGGGACTGTGACCCAAAGGAGGTGGGTTGAGTTCCAGGTCTGAAGGAAAGAAAGTTCAGTGTGAAGGGTGAGGGAGATGAGAAAAGCAAAAACTGGAGGCACAGGGCAGGGATGTCCTGCACACAGGGTGGGTGTGCGGATGGACGCAAGAGCCGGGGCACGTTCACGTCACTCCTTTCTGTTCCTTGTTCTGCTCTGGCCTCTCTAATAGGTTTCCCATGAGGTCCTGCCCACACAGTGCGGGAGCATCCCTAGGCCCGAGGACTCTTTAGAGAATCTGGCAGAAGTTGCAATGTGGTACATCTCCTCCCTTGGAAGCTTCAAATCCCTGCACGCACACCCACAATTTTGCGCCCATGCCAGGGGTTTCCAGGCCAACTTGTGATACTGTGAGCAGGAAGGGTTCCTGCCCTCAAGACTACATTCACCAGGCCACTTCTTCAATGGAAACACACCCCAGACTCTGTTCCTCTTCCCAGAGGGCCTAGCAGAGAGGAAAGAACCAATGCTTCCGAACCAGCCCTCCAGGTGTGTGCATCTCATCCCAGCCACTCACCAATCAGCTGGTGTAGGGCCCCTCGCTCATCCACTCTGTGTCTCAGCATCCCCTTCCATGAAGCAGGGACAATGTGAGGATTAAATAGGAGGTGCTTTAGAAGCATTACTTCCTTCTCCAGCCACCCATGCCTTGACTCAAGTCCATCCTCATTCATGAAGCCTCACTCTTTCCAACCCTCTGAGATAGTCTCATTGACTTACACTCTTCATTGGCCTTGTATTCATTCCTCCTTCATTCAACAGATATTAACCAAGTGTCTATCTATCCTCAGGACCCGGTACCAGATGCTGGGGTACAAAGGGGAAAGGACACACAGTCCCCACCCTAAAGGATGTAAAGGCAAGGCAGGGATGCGGGATGTAACAGCCATGTGTTAAGAAATCCGAGAGAGCTCCTGTACATGTCAGCACCCACCTCCTAGGGGCAGCCAGTGCTAGTGCTTGAGGCGGGGGGGGGGTTCCTGGAAACGTGCACATGTGGGTAATACCATCAAGAACATCAGTAATCTGTAAAAAAGTAAATGATACTGTCTATATCTTCAGACTTTGTAGACATCCAAGGAATGCTAATAGGAATCAGTGACAACTGGAGGTGGAGAAGGGCAGAGGTGGGCTGTGGGATTGGTGTTGCCATGTGAGCTAAGACATTGATAACAGAAACTAATGTTGGGACATGCGGAATGCTTTCCTGTTGCTTAATAACCTAGTTTGGCTCCCCACAGCAGACTCACAAAAGGAGTTGTTTTTGTGTTTTGTGTGTGTGTGTGTGCGTGTGAGTGTGTGTGTGTGTGTTTTAATTAAAAGCCCTACTTTCCTACTTTGCAGATGAGAAAGCACATAGAGAAGTCCTAACTCCGTCTGTGTCAATAGAAGGTGGGGATTTAATACAGATTATTTTGGCCCTGGTGCACAGGGGATTCAGTGAGATAAGAGGGCAGCCAGCATCTTGAATGCTGTCAGAAAGGCCACATCTTTCCCAGTGGTTCTCACGCTGCCATGGCGACAGTCAGTTAAAAATAGTTCAGTCACAAGATGAGGAGTCAATGTGCACTGACACTCGGCAGTCTGGAATGATGAGCTGCAGGCCGCATTCCATCCCAGGGTGGAGTCCTCCTTACAGAGCGGGTGGGTGCAGATTTCCTTTCTTTTTTTTTTTTTCTGAGATGGAGTCTTGCTATTTCGCCCAGGCTGGAGTGCAGCAGTGCGATCTTGGCTCACTGCAGCCTCCATTTCCTGGGTCCAAGTGATTCTCCTGCCTCAGCCTCCCCAGTAGCTGGTATTACAAGCACCCGCCACCATGCCCAGCTACCTTTTGTATTTTTAGTAGAGATGGGGCTTCACCCTGTTGGCCAGGCTGGTTTCAAACTTCTGACCTCAAGTGATCTGCCCGCCTCGGCCTCCCAATAGCTGGGATTATAGATTTTCTTATGGAAGTGGAGATGGGCTAGGCCCAGCCTGCAGGAAGGTTGTGAGCAAGCTTAGGGAACCAGGACTACTGCAGCAGCCTCCTCGCCGGCCTCCCTCTCCCTCGGCCTCTCTCACACCTGTAGCTGCTGCTTCAGTGGGTTCCTCCCACTGGACTCTTAAGAGAGACCAGCAGAGTCTGTGTTTGCTCCACAGTGCTCCACCCATAGCCAGCAGTATGTCTGACCTTTAGTGAGTATTCCACATATATTTATTGAGTGAATAAGTAAGATGGTAAAATTACCATTTTATCTCCCTGTTTTGAAATACATTTTAATATTTCTGCTTCATGCACTGACTAGCCATGGTCTGTTTTTGTTGACTAGGATCACATACTTAGCATGTCTGAACTGGGTCTTGATGGCTTAGCTAGCTCAACACCCTCATTTTACAGGAATTCAAAGGAAGCTTGGTCCTGAGTCTCCTGAGTCCCAGTGACATTGCTCTTCTTACCAGCTTTTTCTATCTGGATATAGAAATTGACCTTGATTAAACATTCTCACAACCAGAAGGGTTTTAAGACAATTCTGATCATTGTTTTAAAGAGATGCTCACATACAAGCTTTCACATACCTCCAGGAAGACAAGGGCTATGCGTTGGCAGCTGCAGACAATTCCAGAATACTAGGAGAGGACAGGAATGTGGGAATGATCTGCCTGCCCTGTCTGTGCTACAGAACAGGTTATTTGCATAATAAGCCCTGTGCATTCACAATCCTGAGAAGTCAACGGGTATTATTAGTGTCATATCTAGGTCATGCAAGAAAGGACAGAGTTTCCAGATGATTCCTGAGGATTGGACATTGCACATGTACCTTGAAGACACTAGCAAAAGCCACTAAACTAGTCAGGCCAGTTCAACCATCAACCCTTCCCTCACTCTTTGGACTGAAGCCTCTTAACATTTTCATTCCTATCCTCCATTTGTCACTTGTCCATTTCAATTGCCTTGGACTTGGAAGGTGGATGACACCCAAATATTTATCTCCAGCCCATGTTTCTCTCCTAAGTTCCAGACATTTAAATCTTTGGTGGTCCCAGGGCCCAAACAGTACATCCAAAATCAATTGCAGCATCTCCCTCTGAAGCTGTTTTCCTGATGAAATTCCTGTCTTGGTAGTTGACAATGCCTCACCACCCAAAGCCCAAGTGAGTCACCTCCTCAACCAAAGAACCAATCACCAAATCCTATCTATTTTCCCCTACTAAAAGTGCCTTTCTCTCCATATCTGTAGAACTGTACCTGCATGATACGGCAGCCCCCAGAATGGTTCCCTGCCTCTGATCTTGGCCTCTACACCCCCTACCCTAATCAGTTCTCCAAAATTGCATCCGCATGGAATCTCTGGTACCACCATGGCACTTTTCTGCATGACATCTTTTTTGACTTTCTAAGGCTATGAGATGGAATCACTGGCCTGGTCCATGGAGCCCTGTGACCACTGCTGACCCCTTCAGGGTCCCCTCCACAACCCTTCCTGCACAAAGGCATGTTCCCTGGGCCTCAATATCCCCACTCTTTGCAGGCCCCCAAATACACCCTGCCATCTCTCACCTCACCCTCTGCCCATAGCCAGAGCCTCTCGAAAACTGAAGCATTCAGTACTTTTAAAATATAAAGAAATCCTCATACAAGTTTTCAAAAATGGCAGCAGGGGCCAGGCACAGTGGCTTATACCTATAATCCCAAACACTTTGAGAGGCCAAGGTGGGTGGATCACTTGAAGCCAGCAGTTCAAGACCAGCCTAACCAACATGGTGAAACCCTGTCTCTACTAAAAATACAAAAATTAGTCAGGCATGGTGGTGCACATATAGTCCCAACTACCTGGGAGGCTGAGGCACAAGAATCACTTGAATCCCGGAGGTGGAGGTTGCAGTGAGCCGAGATCATGCCGCTGCATGGGTGACAGAGAGAGATTCTGTCTCAAAAAAAAAGAGAGGGGACAACAAATTTTAAATGTTTGCCACTAACCCACTAATGCTATTGGCACAAAAACATTATGATACAATTTAATTGTGCCGGTCTGAAGATAATGAAAGGATTTATAGCATATAATAACTCATACTACCATTCCAGACTTAGGTCTAAGTGACCATCCACCCCGATCTGCTTGGGATTGAAGGGACTTGGTGCTAAAATCAGAAAAGTCCTGGGTGAACCAGGACAAGCTGGTCACCCTAAGTATGGAACAGTAGTTTATAGTCATATGATGATGACCTTCTTTCAAAACTGTCCATGTACCTCTGTAGCTGTCTAACGATTGGAGATAAAAGGCCACGTTTGAGGCCATGTCAATGAGCTACTCCTGCCCCTCCTTCCAGGCTCAGTTTTTCTGGGCCCAGCTCACCCTATCACTGGTCTACTGATTGTTCCTTCCTATGTTCCTGCAGCATTCTCTATAGGCCTCCTTTCTAGTGAGGTTGCCCTGTATTTTGATTTTCTGCTTGCATGTCAGTTTCCTCCTTTAGGTGGTGAGCAACTTAAGTTCCAGGTTGACCCATGGATACTCAGTGGGCAATGAGCAAATGGGGCCATTTGCACAAGCCACCCCTTCAGTTCCATGTTGAAATGTTGGGAGATGGGCAAGATGTTGGGCCCAGACAATTGTGTAGGCTTTCCTGAAACCTCCTCTGTGCTAAGTGGGAGGAGTAAAGAGATGGCTGGAGCATAGCCCCAGCCTCAAGGAGTTCTGAACTACTTGAGAGGTTAAGGCAGGTGTCAAGAGAGGGAAGGAAAAAGTTAGCAACACTTGTTTCATGTCATGGAATGATGAAACACCATCTAATTACTATGGCACAGGGAACCAGAGAGGGAACAAGTACCTGGGGAGGACTGCCGGGAATGTGTGGAGGTGGCACCCACAGCACCTGCACCAGACATAAGTAGCAAGGAGGCAGATTTCTAGTCTAAAGAAATGTTTTAGAAGAACCAGAAATACCAAGTCCCAGGAGTGGTTGCTCCAAGAAGCAAGACAAGAAAGCCAAGTCCAGATAGCCCCTTCTCTGGATGGAGAGTTGAGCATCATGGCCTCTAAGGTTCTTGCCAGGTTCTCCAACTTAACCCTCAGCATTGCCAGCAGAAGGGTGCCACAGATGTTGGAACTGAGTGGGATATTCAGGGTGTTGTGCTAGAGCTGACTAGGCAGGTCAGAGCATGGGGGAGAGGAGCTTGGACAGGTAGGTTGGGGCCTCAATCCAGGTGTGCCAAGTGCCCTGGGATCTATAAAACATTGAGGGCATGGGGAGCAGGGGAGCAAGTAGCAACGTATCTCAGGAGTGTCCATCCAGCTTGGGACAGCAGAAACAACTACACGGTGAAGGCATGCCGGTATGCCCCCTCTGGTTACTTCTCTCCTCGCCCAGATTCCCCACATTGGCATTTCAGGGCAACCACTGAGATGGAAGTCTATCCATCCTCTTTCCACAGTGGGCTCCAAGCAATGTGAAACAGCGGTCACCAGAGTCCACTTCATAGCAGGTAAAGCTAAACTGGAAAAGGCACCTTGGATCTGCAGCTGCAATTGGGTTCCCCAATACATTTCCCTGAATTGGGTTTACCCACCCAAAACCACAGGCTTGTCCCTAACAGGCCACAGCATCAGAGAGACAGAGGACAGGAGGAAAACTTGTGCTCACATGCATGAGGGCCAAAGGGGAAAGCACTTGGGAGGGGCTGATGGGTCCAACTTCAGGCTCTTTTTTCAATCTCATCAGTTTTATCAGATCCTCCCTTCCCCCAGGGAGGAAGAGGAAGGAGTAAGCCAGGTTAGTGTGGCAGCCTTTAGGGAAGAAGAAGACCATAACCCCTGGCCCCAGAGGCAGCAGATGCTGAGTCTCATGCAGAGTCCCCAGGTGGTCTTTACAGCTACTGGTGTTCCAAACTCCAGCCTGGTTCCCCCTGTCAGGCCTCTCCTTCTGCACATGCATAGGGTAGGGGAGGAAGGCCCTGTTCCACCTGCACAGACACTCTGTGGGAATCCAATAGTTGAGTATAATTCAGTTACTGGATCCAAACAGAGCATTGTGCTTAATTCCTACCTTCCCAGTAGCAGTAGTGATCAAAGTCTGTGACTGAGCTCTCCCCAGAAAGATAGAGGATACTAGAGTTAGTCTTGTTACAGGAGCCCCTTAGTCCCCTTGATGAGAAAAGTGTGAGATCATAGTACACAGACCTGGACTGGAACCGTTGGACCACTGCCAGCTTTGAGATGCTGTGTAAGATGTCACTCTCCAATCTTCTGTTCCATCATCAGTACAAAGAATAGTAATAGTATCACAAGATGCTGTGGGGATTATGGATAGTGTAGGGACAGCACATAGGAGGCACTGAACAAACAGTAGGGTTTTTTTTTGTTTTTCTTTTTCTTAAGTATCCCGTTTATTTTCTAGTCATGGGTTACTTACTAAAAGTCTGTGTAACATGAGCTTCTCTCCTCGCCCATATTCCCCACATCAGATCAGAAAACATCAAGTGGGTAGTATTTTTGACCGATTAACATACAAAAGAAAGTGCCTTTATATCATGTATCTTGGCTCCAAAGGTAGTCCATAGTTCAGCCTCTTCTATTCTGCTTTTGTCACCTGTTACATAAAATGATCTATAAAATCCTTATAAATAAGACATGAGTTTTGCCCGTAATGCAGTAGGATGAAAAAATGCCAGTGCTGCATGCTATGAAACAATAGAAACTTTATAGGGGAATCCACGGTTTGTGTGCACAAAAATTATAAATGTCATTTTCTGCTGTGCTGGAAAAACTGAAGTAAAAACACAAATGAACTAGGCCTTTCAAGGATGAGGTATTACAACATTGGCAGCTGCTTAATATATTCATCTTAAGAAGACTGGATGCTAAAAATGCAATCACTGCAATCAATAAAGTTGAGAGAAAACACAAAGATTAGCTAATATGAGTAAAAGATTATTTAGGGTAAAATAAATGTGTGACATTCTCTATGTTTTCAGTCACCTGGGAAGGCAGACTATGGAATATCAGGAAATAAAAGTTTACTTGTTTTCAGTAACATTGAGGTAACACTTCAGAGTTCAGAAGGTAACTGGGGCTATAAGTAGTAATTAAAAAGACAAAACAGAAGAAAGTAGGAGTTCCATTCTCCAGCTGTTGCAATTTTCCTGAAATCTTAATGTTTTTGAGCCTCTCCTATTTAAGGACAAAACAATTTAGCACACAACAAAAACTTCAAAAAGGGTGCCAGCTGGACCACAAAGCACTGATGAAAAGGCAGAGAGGATATACTTCCCAAACTTTCATTAGGATGTAAAAGCCATTTTGAAAAACAATCTCCACTCTCTGTCAAGTTATTTGACTCCTCAATGCAACATGCATCTCAATGAAATAGAATTTGAGTAGCGTTATGTTTGTATGCATAATGATTATGACTTCAAGAAAAATATATCTAGTACATTCTAGGGGTTTTGTGGAGGACTCTGTAAAACAAAGAGCTTGAAGAAAACAATAATACAATACAAAAATTTAAAAAAACAGGGTTTTTTTCCCTCCAAATTCCTAGTTTAATAAGGATCTATTTATTTTGAGGAAAAAAAGATCCCAAACATCAGGCTGTTCACAAAAATAACACACAGTATCAACTTTAGAAAACAAATCTTAAGACTATAACACCAATTATTTTTCTAGACGATGCATTTGACATGCCAACTCTCATTCGCAAAAATACATTGTTACATTTGTGTTGAACTGCCCCACACAGCACATTAATGTGGGGGTGTAACACACATACTTCTAATCAAAGCTTCTTTTAGGAGCTACTCAACTAAATAAGATTGTCTTTGCAGTTCGGGAAGCAACTATTGAATTTATTATGTATGAATGAAAAGAACTGTCCTCCCTGCATAACAAGAGATTATTTTGGAGACAATTGATAAAAACCATACATCCTTTTTATTAAGTCATAAAAAGGTATCAAAATTAAAAGCAAAAATTACAAGGTAAGACTTAACAAAACTACTAGGAGTGCCAAAGGAAGTGAAAACAGGACTAGGCACAGGGCAACATGAATTAATAAACATGGGAAGGACAAGGATGGGGAGGACAGTGAGCGTGTGCTGAAGATACTAGGGGAGAGGATCTGGTGAAAAATTTGATCTTAGACAAGCGTCTAGGTAAAGAAATAATGGGATAAGATTTCTAAACCCCACTATGTGCTTAAGAGTCATCCATGCCATTGGTGCTGTCTCTGTCACCCTCTCCTTCCTCAGCCTCGTTTTCATCATCCTTGATCAACTCCAACTGGTCATCCCCATCCTCATTATCATCATCACCCAGTACGTCCTCCTCCTCAGCAGAGTTATCTGCACCCCCTTCAGACTCCAGCTTCACGTGAGTCTCATCTTTCTTCACGGAGCTGCTGCTCTGCTCCTCTTCTGACTCATCATTCCTCATCTCTACTGCTCGTTTGCTCTGCTCCTTTTCCATTTTTTCCAGGTTTTCCAGGAGAGAATCCACGTTTTGCTTTATCTGGGTCAACTCCTTCATAATGGCCTAAAGGTCATCTCCTTTCAACTTTCCAGACTTGGAAGATCCCCGCTCTCCACTCTCAGAACTGAAGCCACTTTTGCCCCTTTGTGAGTTGTTTCCTGATACACGCTGACGTTTCCAGGGCACTACAACACGAGCAATAGGAGGAGGAGGTGGCACATGTGCTGAGTAACTGTACATCGTATCATCATCATCACCTTGATAGTCAGTCCAACTGAAAAGAGGAGCTATACATCTCCGCTGCAGATCGTTTCACACCTGCTTTACCTCAGTTCACTTTTGGCTCCACAGCCAGGTTAATATCTAAAACCTGGCCAGCAATCATTCTGCCATCCTCTCCTGCTCCAGCAGCCCGGGCATTTCTCCCATTAAAATTTTGAACAAAGGCAAAGTCCTTATGAACAGCGCAGCCCACAATTTTGCCATACTTCAAAAAGACTGCCTCCACGTCAGATTTCTTGACCACACGAGTGTTGAGATTCCCAGTGAACACACAGGAGTTCATGGAGCGAGGATCTGTCTTATTGGTAACGTTGCTGGCCATTGCATTTGATGATAAGGTTTCTCACAAAGCTGAAAACAGGAGGGGGAGGGAGAAGAGATTCGATTCTGAGTCTCCTACTCCCAGGTTCTACATGAAGAAGCCAACTGCTGCTCGAGGTCGGCAACATGGCCATAACCACTCAGTTTTTGTCTCTTCACAAAAAAATCAATAGTAGGTTTTTTTCCTCACCTGTGTAACATCTTGTCACTCCAGATAAACACCACCACCCCTGAGCCGGACTTGACCCAAGTTATCTGGCCACATCTCCATGGCTTCCAAGTAGATGACAGCATCCTGGCTGGGCTATCAGGTCCCAGAATGCAATGATATTATGGAAATAGTTCCTGTGACCCCATAAGTCTAGAGGATTGAGGCTGCTTCTCTCCTCTTTCTCCTTCCAAACTGGCTCTGGAACAGGGATAGGCTGTAATATATAGATAGGACCCTCAGAACCTCTACCTGAGGGGTTCAGGGGAGCCAGGGGCAAATAACACCGGGCAGGATCCTCCTTGAATTCATCCTTATGCCTTTAACAAAGTAACCAAGCACATGCTGTAGTGATAATCAATTTAGGCACATCCCAGAGATTCCAGCTTTTCTGCCACCAACCACCAGGCATGATCTAAGCAAGTTCTTTCACCTCTTGGAGCCTTAATTTTTTCAACTACAAAATGGAATAACTCAACTTCCTTGAAGGTGAGTTATACGTGATCATGGGTGTGAGCAGCTCTTTGTAAACAATGCAGGCCCGAGCAATTGTAAAGGGTGGTGATTATGGAAACTGTCAGAGGTACATTTGTTGCTGTGGAAAACTGCAGGTACTGGACCATTTTCTCATCTTTCTACAGGTTGCTGGAATCACAACTTATAATTAATGCACAGTGATATGGCTTGACCCAGTTTCCTAAATTGGAATGTTTCAGCTAAAACTGATGAAAAATGTGAAATTCTTGTCTTCTGAGCAGAGCTAGCTAGATAAACCCCTCCAGAGCTAATGAGTAAATATATACAGTGAAATATATATATACATATATATATAATGCATTCACTTATTCAACAAATATTGATTGAATGTCTACTCTGCACCATTTATTAAGCTTGGTGTTTTTCCTGACTTGTCTCATGTAATCTCCACATGAATTCTGTGAGGTAGGCATTGTTAGCCTGATGTACAACTGAGGAAACTAACAGGGATTCGATTATTGGATCAAAGCCATACACCTAGAAAGTGGCAGACACACAAGTAAAACCATTTCCTTGACCCAATGAACCTGCTTTTTTGTGACACCACATGCCTTCTACAGGTCTCTTATAAAAGGGTTGCCAGGGTTATGTCAGGGCAGATGGGATTGTGTATTAGTCCATTCTCCCACTGCTATAAGGACATACCCGAGACTGGGTAATTTATAAAGGAAGGAGGCTTAATTGACTCTCAATTCCACAAGGCTGGGGAGGCCTCAGGAAACTTACAATCGTGGTGGGAGGTGAAGTAAACACATTCTTCTTCACAGGGTGGCAGCAAGGAGAAGTGCTGGGCAAAAAGGGGGGGGGGAAATCCCCTTATAAAACCATCAGATCTCATGAGAACTAACTCACTATCATGAGAACAGGATGGGGGAACCGCCCTCATGATTCAATTATTTCCACCTGGTCCCTCCCACAACACATGGGGATTATGGGAATTACAATTCAAGATGAGATTTGGGTAGGGACAGAGTCAAACCATATCAGATTGGATGTTTAAGGAACAAGTTAGGTGGATGACAAATTCTGGCTCATATGTGCCCCCCAGTATCTCCATCAAACATCCAACCTTCCCTGGGACCCAGAAGCTCATCCTCCTCCCTCTGCTTCAGGCAGCTCCCTGGGTGCCCCCACAGCCCCTGGAATGCATTTACTGCCTTTTGCCCTTGCTAGGCTCACCAAGTTCGTACCACTGGGGTGCTGCCTCACCCTCAACCTTGGTTCTATCTTGTTCCTCTTCCCACCATCCCAGGCCCCTCTAGGACTGGACTGGCGCTGGGGCTTCATTTTCTGATCTGGGCAGCTACACCTCCCCTGCACCCCGACTGGTTGGCAGTCATTGGGCAGCCCAGGATGAGAGTCAGACAGATTGAGGCTCTTCTGATTGCTCCCTATTTGACTTTGAGAAAATAACTTGACTTCTCAAGCCACGGTTTCCAAATCTAAGAGTAGAGAGTAATAGCTGTTTCACAGGGCTGCTGCAGGGATGAAATGAGAAAAGATACTGACGTTTTTGATGTCCGGGAGTCACTCCCCAAGTGCTCTCTTTCACTTCTACACTTCCAAAGAAGTATGGCAAATGGTAAATTGTGTACTATGTAACTTTTTTTCTCTATGATTTACCATCTTTATTTATCTTTAATTTCGGTGAGCAGAATTCGATTCGGTGAATCTAATTCCTTTTTCAAATTCAATCCTCAATATTTCAACATGATTTATTAAATTTTCCTTCCATATTGCTTACTGATGTTCAGCTCTTCACACGTTATAGCCACCTTTCATATAATTTGATCTAATTCTGGGTCCTTTTTGTATGATTTATATACAGTTTTCTCTTTATGACTGCACTTTAGCTGTTTTTATTACTATTGCTTTAAAACAGGTTTTTATAAAAGTCAGATAAATCCTCCCTACCTCTCTTCCCCTAACCCCTGTCAGAATTGTTTCTTATTCTTGGCCATTTATTCTTCCAGGCATACTATTCTGTCAAGTTTCAAGAGAGGTATTGGAGATTTAGACTAGGATTTACTGGGCTACATAGAGGATATAAAGGCTAGCACTTACTTTCAGGAATTTGTGTCTAAATCCCATGAGCCTTGAAATCTCAAGTGCTTGGCCACACACATGCACGCATGCACGCACGCATGCATGCATGCACAGCCAACTCTGCTACCTTCTTGCTCTTCCAATACTTCCCCACTGACAGTGTATAGAAAGAAGGCAGTAAAAACTGACAGTCACCTACCAGGTCTGGCTCCCATTGAAAGTTACTAAGATTAAGATGGAAATTTGTCTAGATTTAAAGGGGATCCCAAGAGCCTCAGAGTCCAGACGGCTCTACCCATTCCCCATTACATTGACATTTGACTAATCTGGTGGTTCTCTTAAGTCGAGCTCCCCGACCAGCAGCATTAACAGTACCTGGGAACTTGTTGGAAATACAAATTATTGGGTACTACTCAGGCCTGCTGAATCAGAAATTCTGGGTATACGGCTCAGTAATCTGAGCTCTAACAAGCCTCCAGGTGATTCTGGTGCATGCTCAAATTTGAGAACCACTGGATTAAACAAGCAGAGATGTACTCAAAGGCTACCTCCACCTGGGATTTCAGAAGCAGCTTGGAACAGTGCTGCAAATGTACAACAGTGCTGCAAAACCAGACACACTGCAATAGGACCACATGTGACCTATAAATGGATGTGAGGAGAATCAGTATCTTCACACAATTGTTCCCACTTGCCAGGAAAATGCAATTCTCTGTTTATTTTGGTCTCCTTTAGGAATCAAAAGTAGTATGGCTTTCTCTACCTGGGTCACAAACATTCTGCACTGGATTTATTCCAAAGTAGTTAATACATTTTGTTACTGTGAATGCAACCTCTTTACCTGTAAATTTCCTAATTGATTATGCCTGGTATTCATCCTGTATCATGGACATTTGTGGGCAATTAGTCATTTTTCTAACCTTTTTATTTCTTGTCATTTTTAACAGCTGATTTATTTGTCTTTTCAGGTTG